>NC_092872.1:735450217-735750217 GCF_028372415.1 Notamacropus eugenii | reverse complement strand
GGGAAGTGACTGGCATGAGGGTGTGCTGAGAAATGCAATGAATTGTGAGCTGTGCCAGTGGTTGGGAAGACTACAGGGCAAGCTCCCCACTCTGGCTTTGGGTATTTCTGTTTGGGTATTCACCCAGGTCTGGAAGGTTAGTTGATTGGAGGGAGGGCCTGGGTTTTAGAAGTTTTCTGGGAGTGGTTATATTACAGAAAGCTGAGGTTTTAGAAGGTTCTTTTAGGGAATAGAGAAGTTTATAAAAGGCTGGGCTGTGGAAGTTAATTTTGGGGGGCAATGTCTTGGGGAGCTGGGGTTATGGCAGGCTGGTATTGTAAAGGTTTTGGGGGGCTGGCTATGTCATGGGGAGCATGGGGGAATCCTGTCATCCGGAGGCCCAAGGCTCCCCCCCAGAAGGTACTCTTTTGGGGTGGGTTATCTCACAAAAGGGCAGGCGTTTAGAAGGTCATTTGGGGGGGCTGCAGGGCTGTAGGAAGACGCCGTTTTGGGGTGAGGCTGTCTTAGGAAAGGGGTAGCGTTTGGCCACAGTCTGGGGGCCTTGTGGAAGCTTCTGGACGGGTTCTGGTAGTTTGGGGGGACCCGGGGCTGGGGGGTGTCTGTAACCTAAAGGAGCCCGGTTTGGAAGGCTAGTCGGGGAGCTGCGGGGGGTGGAGTTGGGGAGGCTATTTTTGGCGGGTGTCCTGGGGCTTTAGAAGTTCTAGGGTGACGTTATTTCAGGGGGCGGTTGAGGCTATTTTTGGCAGTGACATGATTTGGGGGCAGGAGCTTGGGGGAGGGGCGCCTGGCGGGAAGGGGGCGGGGCAGATGCCGCCAGGGGAGGGAGCGTGGAATAGGCGGGAGCGCCGAGCTCCGCCTCCTCCCCGCGCAGCCGTCTTCCCGCCCACGGGACGATGGGAGGAGGGGACAAGCTTCCATTGGGCCCCCCCTGCGTCAGTTTCCGCCCTCCAGAGCCGATTGGACAAGGCCGTGCCCTTCTCGCTCCCCGACCACCCCCTCCTTTCCTTCCTGCTGGCTTGCCTCCCTTCCCCCGCCCACTCTGGCCTCTCCCATTGGATGGAGATGCGATCACTCTGCCCCATGGCGGGAGCCCATTGGGCGGGCCGCCGCAATTGGCTCGTTCTGCGCCGGCGCACGGGAGAAAACCCACGGAGGGCGGGGCGTCGGCCGAGGTAGCAGCGGCTGAGGAGGAGGAGGCGGTGGGCACGGGGGGCAGGCTCGGGCGGGAGAGGCGGAGGCTGCAGCTGATGGGAGCGGGCCGGCCCGGGGCGCCCATGGAGCAGCAGGGTAGGGCCGCCGCCTCAGCCGGCGCCCCGCCGGCCCCCGCGTCGTCCTCGTCCGGAGAGCCGGGGCCCGGGGGGCCGGCGCGGGAGCCCCGGAGGCGGGAGCCCGCCCGCCGCCGGGCCAGCAGCACCTCGGCCGCCTCATCCTTGTCCCCGCCCGCCGCCGGGGCCGCCGACGGTCAGTGCCGGGGAGCGGTGGGCGGCATGAACCGCGAGCGGCCGGGCTCCTACAGCGGCACCACGCACGCCGCCCGCCAGCGCCTGGAGAACCTCCGCAAGAAACGGCCGCGTAAGTGCCGCCCGGCCCGGCCGGCCGCCGCCCTCGTCCCGCCCGCCGCCCCCAGTCCCAGGCCGCCGTTTTTTCCCGCGCGCGCGCCCCCGCCCCACTGCGGAGGCCGCCGGAGAGGCGCGCCCCCGCCCGCGTGCCCGCGCCGCTCGGGGCCGCGCCTGGGCGCCCGCCGCCTCTCCTTCCCCGGGTCGCCCCGCCCCCTCGGGTCGCCCCGCCCCCTCTCCCCCTCCCCGCTTTCCCCACCTCCTCTTTCTCTCTCGTCCCCGCCGAGATGGGGCGGGGGAGGGGGGACGCCCGGCAGCCCCCCGCTCGGCCCTCTCTGGGATGAGGGGCGGGGGCAGGGCCGGCCCGGGTCCGCCCGGCCTTGGGTGAGCGCCGCAGCCCCGCTCTGGCCCCTTTCCGTCCCCCGCGGCCTCCCGGCCGTGCCCCCGGGACTCCTGGGCTTCGGAGCCCCGAGCCGCCCCCGTGTGGGCTCCTGCTGCCCAGAGTTTCCCCTCTGGGAAGGGGTTCCGATCTTGTGCATCCTGTACCTCCTGTGTTCCTTTTAGGAGACAAAGAGCCGTGTTTTCAGTCGGGCATCCTGAGCTCTGTTCTGTGATCTGGTTATAAATCTTTCCCTGACGCCTGGTTCTGATTTAACCCAGGAGAAATTGTGTTTGTATTTCTCCTTTGATGAAACGAGTTCTTAACTCGAATGGGATACTTGCAATAAAGAGACATGCCTCATGATGTGAATTTTCGGGGATGTAATCCCCATTATATGACATTACATTTTCTAATTTTTAAATGGTTAATTAAATTAGAAACAATATCAAAATGACTAGTTAAACTTAACCATATTTTAATTAATTTCAGTTCATAAAACTTAACTTTTCAGTGGCTTAATCAGGATTCTTTTGGCATGACCACATTTTTGGTGCAGAATGTGAGGAGGGAGCAGTGAAAAGTGTCTTAATATTTTATATGAGGTCTATATGAACCATTGTTTTATCAAGTCCAGTTTTCATTTAATCTCAGTGGTGTTAGGTCTATTTTGCATTATAAAGTGGAATGTTTTTATTACTAGCCTTTTTGCGTCCTTGTCTTAGTAATACAGTTTCTGAAAGATAGCCATGTTGTCTCTCACTCCATGCCCTAGGAGTGAAGAATCATTTTACTCCAATTAGGTGATAAAAAGAAATTATTTCCTTAAAGATTTTGTATTTTGTATTGCTGTGGAGAAGAAACGACATTACTGTAAGGATAGGGTCTAGACTTGTGATTTCATTAATATGGGGAACTCCCAGGTGAGGAACCTCCCTCTACCTAAAGCACAAGGGGTCAGATAGTATGTCTGAGTTGGGACTTGAATTCCAGTCTTCCTGGTATACGTGTTTGTGGATATGGAATTCTTAGGACTCAGAAAGTTAAAAAAACAGTCTGGTGGCCATTTGCTTTGAAGTGGAACTAGACCCTTAGGTATCTGTACTTTGATTGGTCCCTATAAGCAATGTGGAAATTTGTTTTCATTATTCCCTCTCTATGAAAATTTCTAAGTAGATTAGAATGTTTGGGGATTTGTGGGGTGACTTTAAAAAGTGATTTTAGGTAGTGAATTTGTATTTACTAATGTTGTAGGACATGCCTGCTCTCTATATTTGAAGTATTTGCTCTTGTGTATGATGAGCATGACTTCTTAATCCCATATGAAATTGAGAGAGGAAACTCGAAGCTACTACACTACGTGTATTCTAGAGAACGAGTTTTAGAGGACATAGTTACCCTGCTCGTGTTTCTTTCCAACTAGATCACGTGAGTTATTCTCATGCAAAGGAAACCTTTTGTTTATTTCTTCATATGTTCTTTTCTTACCTGAGTGACAAGTGTTGGGCTGACACTAAAATCGCAGAAGACCATTTGTGCCATGTTGCTGTCCATGTCTTACTTACCTAAAAGAATTGTTGATATTAGAAATTTTCTAGAGCTACACAATCATATATGTTGTAAATGTGTGTGGGGGGTGTGGTTTGACACTGAATTTAATTGTGCTAATTTTATTCTGCTGGATAAATATCTGGGAAATTTGGAAGATTTCCTTTGGTTGTTGATCTCTCATCTTCCCTCTCCTCATTGGTGTGTTGTATGAGAATGAAATATGTGGCTTTTAATTTTCTGTCTCCTACCTCCCACTTTAATATTCAAGTTACCTGAATGTATAGTTTTTTTCTGAATAAATTAGTTTATCTTTCCTTTAAATTGGACCTTGCACTATTTCTTAAACTTTTTTCCCGTCATGTTAAGTAAGAAACCTTGTTTGCTTAGAGAGTATGCTGTACCTTGCTACCATTGCTGGTTTTTCACTAATTCTGTGTTTTAAAGTTGTCACTTAACCTTCCTAGGCCTCAGTTTCTTATCTATGAAAGGAATATCTCCAAGGTACAATTTAGCTTTAGAATTCTTTGAGTCTGATTCTGGACCATCAACCATATATTATTTTATTTTTTTCTTAATTTGCTTGTTTCTCCTTTGGTATCTTCTAGGTGCTTGGTATCCTTGCCACTTGCTCTTCAGTTGGTATTTATTAGCTGCTGTGTATGCAGTAGGCATTATGGAATATTAATGAATAGGGTTTCTGTCATACAAATTTACAGTTCATTTGGGGAAAGAAAATTGATATATGTGAAATAATTAGAACAAGTAAATACCAAATGGAAAAAAACTTATAAATGCTGTAGGAATTTTGAGGGGTGGAGATAGTGGTGTTCACCCAAGTAGTCTGAATAGAATTCGTGGAGAAATGGGACCAAAGCTGCCCCAGAAAAATGAGGAGGCATTGTATGTTCAAAGAGTAGCAAGGACGAGAGGCTTACCGAGGGAGAAAAGGCACAGGGGGAGGGGCAAGCATGACTTAGGTAGGGGATGAGAATGAGACCAACCTTTTTGAGTGAAAACTTCTTCTGTTTGAGAATATGTTGCAGCATACTGTGGGATAGGAGGTGCTTTCGTCCGACTCACTATTAAAAATTAGTGTGCAAGGGTGTAAGTCTTTGCAGTCAGTAAGAAGTGAGAAGAATGTGGAGCTCGCTTGGTACAGGAATCAGTTCAAATGTACTAGATAGTTGAGGACTGAGGCAAACCTTTAATAAGCCTCTGATTCTGGGGGGGGGGGGCGATTGTGTGGCTGGGGGAAAGATGGAAGCAAGAAGGTGCACGTGGCATGTAGATGGAATCAAGGAGCTAAAGCTCAAGTGTTGCCAAGCTTGTTGCAGCATGTCAGTTCAGTTAATGACATGGTTTTAAAATACTGCACTCCTTGGGATGGCTTTTAACCCTCCATTCTAGAAAATGAATTTGATTGGAAGCTTGAACTTGCCAACTTAGTAGACCCTTGTTTTCTCATCTTGCCATTACTACAGAGCTAGGAATTGTGCCAAGTTATAACGGGTTTGCTGAATTGGAGCAAAGAGGAGCATGGTGGAGCATGGATGTGTTTGTGAGATGCAGTGGGCTTTTGCATTCTCTTGCTAGGCTCCAATTTAGTTGAAAACTCTAGCTAGCACTTGGATCAAAATGAGTGGAGCATTAAAAAGACTTTTTTCTTTTAAATGGAGAGTTTTGCCAACTTTAAAGGTACGTGAACCCAAAGCAAACATGGCCTTTCATTTTATAGAAATAAAACTAGGAATATGAAACATTGACAGTATCTAAATATAGACAAAAGGAAAGTGAATTATGCAGTGGTAAAATAGTGCAGTGTATTGTATTTTAGGGTCTTCAGTGGTCTGCACATGTGCATTGTGCATTCGGGTAATAATATGGTTCCATGTTTCAGCATCTCTGCCCTCTTGTTTATCTGGAGAGAGGATAGGCAAAAAGAACTGTATATTATGTTATCAAGCACATCTTACTTTAAACTTGAATTATAGAGAGGAGAGAAAACGAATTTGGTCCTGTAGGCAGTAAGAAAGGGGGGTTGGGGGGAGGGATTTCCCAAATTGGCTCTTTAAAAAGCAGTGAAGATGTTTGAAGCTTTAATCCAAAGTCTCTCAGGATTCCTAACTTGATGTCTCCTTATCCTTATGTAGTAATTGCCTTTTTGAGTTTTGGGGAGCATTTTTTGCTTTCTATGCTTATTTATGCTGGTAATTGGAATAGTTAAGATGTATAATCTCAAAAACTCGTTGCAATATTTCTTTGAATGCTTTTCTCTTCTCCAAACAAAAGCTTATTGGAGACTGATGTTATACCATATGCAGTATTGTATAAACGTTGGCTCCCTGATTTACTACCCCTTTTATGGAAGCAGAAATGATCATCTCTCATTATTTGGTTACATTATTTATATGTTGCATATTGAAACTTAATGATAATGTGCATGAGTTATACCTTTTCCCTAAGGATGGTAGATAGACCTTTAAAAATACTGGAGACATTAACTCAGTGTGTATACTTTCCATTGAGAAACCATTTAGAATATAAGGGCCTTAGTTCATTTCAGAAACTGTCGGAAAGGGAAAATTCTAGTGTGAAAATACACTAACATTCTATAAAAATAAATGGAAGGGCAGCTGTCACTTAATAAATTAAAAGGAAATATTTCAGGGAAATAAAAGTGTGAAAATTAATTGTTTTTATTCTATAGTTTTGCAGCTAACAGCTTATCAAGGATAATTATGATAGCTTTGGCTTAAGATCTTGGGAGATATGAATAATTAATAGATTTTATTAATGCTGTTTTGACTTAACCTTATGAAGCAAACAATAGTAATAATATTTCTTGAGCCCTTCGACTGGCAGAATATTAGAAAATATGGAACCATAGGTTAAATTACAAATGGTTAAAAACATCAAGAAACTTAGTTCCGAATAGACCTTACACAATGTCGTTTCTTATGATGAACAGCTTGACTCATTGTCAAGATCGGAAACCATGAAAAGACATGTATTTAGTAACTTGTTTATTATCCATCCTCTTCCTTCAGTATCTTTTTTTCCCTTTGATACTGAAGTATTTCTGCTTTAGGTTTTTTCTGAGAAATTCCACATATGAAATTATTTTGATATTTGTCAGAAGTCAGGGTGCAGGTATTTTTGAATTCTGAGGTATATATAGGTAGCCATTTTCAAATGGTAAAGAAATCTAACAAGTTCTAATAATGTATATATTTTAAAGTTTTGGTAAGAGGAATTAGTTTTATTTATGTAACTAATAGATACGGGAGGTCCCAAAAGTGTCGGTGAAGTTTTAAGCTTTTGGGGATACCTTATATTATTGAACAGACATTTGAGAAGTTACATATTTGGTGTAAATAGCAATCAGACTTGTAGATTTTTGTGCAGGGATACATTGTTGATGTTTTTCTTTTGTCAGGTGAGTAAAATTTGGGAATTGTAGCAAGGAAGCGTTTTAATAATGCCAACTCTCTAGTCTTCCATTTTACGCATATGAAGAAAGTAAATATCCAGTCATGAAACTGAAGCCTAGACAGAGCTTTCCCACATTTCCTATTTCTTTACTTTCAGAAGATGTGTTCATGTGGTGACTGCAGAATATGCAGTTTTGAAAATACATATTGGGTATATTCTTTGTTACTCCATAGTGGGAAAACTGATTTTAAAGGTGAATAGTTCATAATAAAAAAATGATCTTTAGCTTAAAAGGAATGCAGATGGGGACTCAAACCCTTTGTACCATTTAGAATTGTTAGAAGTGAGCCCGTCTAACAAGCCCCAACAGTGAGAAACATGCTCACCTTAAGCACAGAACAATGCCTGTTGTGAAATCAGGAAAGCTTTTATTAATCTTTACATCCATTCCCCCTGAATAGACGGGTAGAAAGATGGGGCTTTTTATACTATTTTCTGAACTTTGGAACTCCAGAGATACTGTCCCCTGGCCATGTGACTTCATGCCTGCCAATTAGTTTCTGACCTCTAACCTGTCCATCATGCTATCACAACCCTTTTCACCTAGGACTGTGGAAAACAGAACTTTCTTGTTTCTCACAGAATGATTTAAATTTCCTCTTAGTTCTGTTGGTTCTTTTAGACAAATTTTATGTTGTATAGCAACTTTCTTTTGGGTTGGAATAAAATAATTACTGTTTTCTCAAATAAACTGTGAGGTCAAGTAGAAATTTTTTTTTCTTGAACCATATTAATGGAGTGTTTTGGAGAGATTGTATAGCAGGTTTTATTTTACCATGTGAATTTGGCTAGATTTTGAGGGAGTTTCAGAGGATGGGAGAAGAAAATAACAGAGCTTTTCTATGTTCCTTAAAAGTTGATAAATTAGGGGGCAGAGCCAAGATGGTGGAGTGAGAGCAACAACTCACTCAAGCTCTTGGACAAACTCCTTTGGATACCTCTGAAAGGAGAATCTGGCTAAATTTTGGAGGTGCAGAATCCAGCGGGAGACAGACTGTGATGCATTCGGAGCCCAGGTTAGACTGGGAAGGACCACGGGAAGGATCTGTTCCACAGGGGTGAGCCCCCAGAGCACAGTGCAGCACAGCAGAAGGGACCTGAGAAACCTGAGAGCGGCGGCAGAACTGGTGGAACGGGAGACAAGCTGAACCAAGCTGGTGAGAGCCGCTGAGCGCCAGCAGCAGCTCCTGAGACCTTCAGCCTGAAGATTAAACTTCGGTAAGTCACCTACTTGAATTTCCGGGAGCCAGGATGGCAGAGTGATCAGTAAATGCTCTCTCCTCCCCCCTTGATGACTGTGAAAGAACCATAAAATATTTCCCCAGAAAAATCCTGGATCAGCAGGAACAGCAGAAGGGAGCAAATAGTCTCATAACACCAGAGGCTTGGAAAATAGCTAAGGGGGATTCCTCCTACTGTGGCAGAGGTGAACCGGAAGGACAGAGGACCCAGGGCAGAGAAAACTCGCACTAAGACCCAGGCAAGCCTCAGCACCAGGAGACGAGCCCCAGGAGGGGTGGGAACACGCATTAGCATCTAGGCGTGCCTCAGCCCTCTAGGGGAAAAGGGAAGACAATAGGGAAGCTGGGATCACCTTCCCCTGAGCTTGCCTTTGCCTCAGTTCAGCTGAGGAGATCTCCTGTGACCAGACCACTCCTCCCACACACTTAACAAGCTAACCCCAGGGTTGATCTGGGAAACAAAAACCAAAAATCTGCTTTTAGCTTTTTCACACATCAGCTCAACACAAAGTTCTGTAGCTTCTGACTGAAAGAACCAGAAGCTACAACACTCAGTCAACATCATGAACAGGAAAAGGCAGATAAAGGGTGAAAAAACCATAGAATCTTTCTATGGGAATAAGGACCAAAACACAAACACCAAAGAGGTCAGAGCTGAGACTGTACTTCCATCTGAAACTTCAGAAGGGACTATGAAATTCTCACAAGTACAAGCAGCTCTCCTGGAACAGCTGAGAAGGAAATAGAAGAAAAACTGGCCAATGATTTTAAAATTATAAAAAAAGAATTCACTGATGAGAACATCACTTTGAAAAGGAAAATTGAACAAATGGAAAAGGAAGTTCAAAAATTAACTGGAGAAAATAATTCCCTAAAAGGAAGAGTTGATCAAACGGAAAAGGAAAACCAAAACCTAATTGGGAAAATTGGTCAAATGGAAAAGGAAGTACAAAAATTAACTGGAGAAAATAGCTGCTTAAAGGGAAAAATTGGTCAGATGGAAAAGGAGATGCAAAAGTTAACTGAAGAAAACAATATGATAAAGATTAGAATTGGGCAAGTAGAAACTAATGACTCAATGAGGCAGCAAGTCAAACAAAATCTAAAGAATGAAAAGATAGAAGAAAATGTAAAATATTTAATTGGAAAAACAACTGACCTGGAAAATAGATCCAGGAGAGAAAATTTAAGAATTATTGGCCTGCCAGAAACCCATGATGAAGAAAAGAGTCTGGACAATATCTTCCAGGATATCATCAAGGAAAACTGCCCAGAAGTGCTAGATTCAGAGGGCAAAATAGTCATCGAAAGAATCCACCGTTCCCCTCCCAAAAGGGATCCCAAACTCAAAACCCCAAGAAATATCGTTGCCAAATTCCAGAGCTATCAAGTGTAGGAGAAAATACTACAAGCAGCCAGAAAGAAACAATTCAAATATCAAGGACATACAGTCAGGATCACACAGGACCTTGCAAAAGTTGATAAATTAAAAACACAGTGTGTCATTTAGTTCATGGTTAACCTTTTTATATGTAATATCAATGTAAGATCCTTGAGTTGAAGGGACAGTTTCATTTTTGTTTTTGTTTTCCCATCACCTGGCACATAGTAGGTAATGAAAGCTTGTTGATTGATTTGTATTTTAACAATGCTTCCATCATCTCGGTTCACATGATCCTTTGTGGCAATGCTACATTGCATATGTAGGTCATTTTGTTAATGAGACAGATTGGTGACATAGTTAGTGCCAGGCCTGGAGTCAGGAAGCATTGAGTCAAATTTGGCCTTAGACAACTATCTATGTGACTTTCAGCAAGTCTCAAAACCTTTATTTGCTTCAGTTTCCTCCTTGGGAAAATGAGGATAATAATAGCTCCCAGGGCTGTTGTGAGGATTGAATGAGGTAATATTTGTAAACACTTAGCACAGTTCCTGACACATAGTAACGTTAAGTTGTTGTTATTATCTGAGCTGTAAGGGTGAGGCCAAAGTGTTGTGTAGGCTTAGGGACACAGGGAAGATAATGTATGTTACTTTGGGCTGATTCTCTTTTCCATATTCTCTCTTTTTCAAGTATATTCTTTGCACATAGTTGAAAGAGTGCTAGATTTGGAGTGGGGGACCTGGGATGTATTCTCAGGTCTATTCCTTACTGTGCTTAATGGCTCTGAGTTTAGTTTCCTCATCTGTAAAATGATCTCTTCCAGCTTTAAATCTTTGATCCTATGAATTATAAGATGCAGTTTTCTGCATACTTTACTTTTCCTAGTCTTCAAACTCAACTTTGAAACACCCTTTTTAAGTGAACTGAGCCTGCCCAGTCAAAATTCAATTCCTGTTACTAGTAAGTTTTTGCTTAGACTCTGCAAACTTAAGCCACAGCATTTTTGACCTGAGAGTACAATTCAGTTCACTAGCCCTTGATTTTAGCACTACCCTGACTCTCCATTAGTTTGTGATTGAACTAGAACTATATAGATCTTCCTCCCTTAGACTTATAGGGAGGAGGAGGGACAATAGTCACTGTTCTAAATCCATTCTTCCAGATGTTTATATTTGTGATTCATTATTTTAGATACCTTATAGAAACTGTTTGACTATGAAATTTTAAATCATCCTATATACAGGTATAGAATGCTAGTTTTCGTTTGTAAATTTGACCTTTGTCCTAGTTTGATTCTGAGATCTCATTTCACCATGTGCTTTTCCTCATACTCTGAAATGAGTTTCTGTTTAGTTGTTTTTAGACCCAGTCCTGATGGATATATTTTAACTGTCTTACTCAGAATCACAATATCTTTTTGACTGTTAAAAGTTAAGGCAATAGTTAGCGAAAAACTGCCTTCAGAGATGACTTCTGTTTGATCTGAATATGACTTTTTTGAATTTGATGTTTTCCTGATTTGCCAGTTAAATATGAAAATGAGAGGACCTGTATAATTTAGATGTACAAATATGGATAGTTCAAGAGATCCCATTTAATGAAGTATTTTAAGTTTTGACCTCTTTTAATAGTGCATGCACCAAATAGTGCCTATGCTAAGAGTATAATAAGACTATTCTCCACAATTGTGTTGAAGATAAAGGCAATTGAAATTTTTGCAATCCATAGTCCTCTTGTACTGCAGGGAGTGAAGAGAGATTGCTTAGTTTAATTGGGAGGCAGGAATTGTAGTTTGTCGTTATTGCAGCTGCAGAAAAAATAAGATTTTTTTTTCTTTTTTTCCCTTTTATTTCCCATTTAGTCTTTCCGTGGTTTGGCTTGGATATTGGTGGAACCCTGGTCAAGCTGGTTTATTTCGAACCCAAAGATATCACTGCTGAAGAAGAGGAGGAGGAAGTGGAAAGTCTTAAAAGCATTAGGAAATACCTAACCTCAAACGTGGCCTATGGGTCCACAGGCATTCGGGACGTCCACCTTGAACTGAAGGATCTGACCTTGTGTGGACGTAAAGGCAATCTGCACTTTATACGCTTCCCTACTCATGACATGCCTGCTTTTATTCAGATGGGCAGAGATAAAAACTTCTCAAGTCTCCACACTGTCTTTTGTGCCACTGGAGGCGGAGCGTACAAATTTGAGCAGGATTTTCTTACAGTACGCATTCTTTTAGCTTATGTACAATTTGTAGTTTGATAATTTGTTTTAAAATAGTGCTGTAGGTAACGGTGGAAGCACTTCCATCTGCTTGATTATTTTAGGGCCTAGTCTTCCAAATTTAGTTTTTTTTCAAGTCAGGTTCAAATTAAAATTTGATTTGGAAATAAACCAATAGCAAAAGTGGGATTATTAAATAAAAGCAGCTTCTTGGCTCCTTGTTTACGTGTGATGGAGAGAATCGGAGCCATTAAAGTATAGGGTCTTGTTTCTTTGGTCTCTGTATGGCAGACGTTTAAAAAATTAAACAGGGAAGGAATACTTGAAGAGCAATTTTCAGATAGACCATATCTATAATCTGTACTTTCTAGGTTTTTTTCTAGAATTATTACCAAATGACTCAGTTATTTTTTGTAATTGGAAAAGGACACCCTAAGTCCCGTATAAGAAAGAATGTAGCAAACTTAATTGGCATTTGAAATACTATTTCCATTTTTAAGACTTGAAACTAATATAGAGAGCAACCAAAGAAAAAGGGATTTATGTGACCTTCCTTTGGAATCATTGAACACTGCATGTAAGTCCTGGACTAGAGCAGTGTTCTTCATTGAGTATGGTTGGGCACACAGTAAGGACTTATTTTTGTTTTATTCCCTGTTAATCTGAGTAAAGAGAAGGGGTGTGTGTGTGTGTGAGATAGAGAGAGAGATTGGAAAATACAATAAACAGAATCAGGAGATCTGGATTTTAGTTTTTATGTGATTTTTATTCAGACTTGGTCACCTTACCTATAAAATGAGAGGATTGGACTGGATGGTTTCTAAGGACTTTCTAAGTTCCCAGTATTCAATGCTGTAGAACCCAGATGAAATGGAGGTTAGGAATGAGTAGGTGAATGGTTTGAGGAGGTGGATTAGATACCTGTTCCTCCCTTCCTTTTGCATTCCCCCTGAAAAACAAAAATTTTGGGGGTTGAACTGGCATAGGTGTATGACAGAGTAATATTGGTCTAAAGTTTTTGAGCTTTTCTAGAGGAGAAATAAAGACTCAAAATGGAGAATATAATTATCTCTGAATTTCCTTCTAATATGTTTTAATAACGATAATAGGTGACATTCACAGAACACTTTATATACCTGGAGGCAGCTGTGATGTAGTGGATAATGCGCCAAGGGCCTGAAGTCAAGAAAACCTGAGTTCAGATCCAGCCTCAGATATGTATGGCCTTGGACAAGGCATTTCACTTCTGGCTGCCTCAGTTTCATCTACAATATGGAGATAATAATAGCGTCATCCCTCCATTCCCCCTCGGGGTTTTTGTAAGATTCCAATGAGATGATATTTGTAAAGTGCTTAGCATATTACCTGGAACTTTGCAGGGGCTTACTTAATAAATGCTTGTTTCCTTCCTTTTCTTGTTGAACCTGACAGCCCTGTGTCCTAGGGACTGTGGGGATTTTCTTTCTTTTACAGGTGAGGAAAAGAAACTCCAAGAAGAGAAGGGACTTGGACCTTGGGCACTGAGCCTGAGGCTCTGCTGACTCCTGAGTCCACTTCTCTTTCCAGTGTGTCCTCTTCTGCTTCTTACAGACATTGTGCCTGTCAGCACTGGTCTCCTGTTTGAACTGTAAGGCAGGTGCTGCTGGCAAAGGCCCATTCATGCCATAGGTGTGAAAATACAGCAGAGTCATTTTTTTGTAGTTGTGCCCTGAAAGGTTGTAACATAGACTTTTCATTCAAGAAAAGCCTACTGTAACGTGAGTTTCTTTGTTTCTCTGGTCTGCCTTTGTTGTTTTCTCTCTGATCTTTGATTTAACTAAAGTGGAAAAAAAAAGACTTTATATACTAATTAAAAGAAACCTAATTTAAAAAATTTATTCTTAGAAAACTTTTTTTAGTTGGAATCACAGGATAATAGATTTAGAGGTGAGGGATACCTCAGAGATCATCTGACACATCTGTTTCAGTCCTTTTATTTTATAGATAAGAAAACTGAGTCCCAGACAGGGACTTGCCTAAGGTCACACAGGTAGTAAAAGCTAAAGAGCCAAGATGGAAACCCCCCCTGCTTGAATTTCAGATTGAGCACTTTCTGCAGCAGCGCGATTCAGTTCCATCGATAAAGTGACTGTTTAATAGAATATATCTGTCAGTAAGTGGAAAGTGCCTTAAGTTATTGTAAGGATACAGGGAAGCACCCCAAGTGGTGACATGTCTTAAATATTTTTGTTTTGTATTTTTTATTTTTATTTTATTTTGGCAGGGAGCCTGTCTGATTACTCAGGACATTTGTAAAAGTTATTAGAACCTACTTTTAATTAACATCATTCTGAGTCACCTAAGGGTGGGGGGTATGGTTTACCTTGACATTTTTAATCTCTTCTATTACTGGTAAAAAGTGATTTGGGATTTTAGTTTTCTAACATCTAATGTTATAAATGGGTTATTTCTCTTTTCCTTTAAAAGCTGAAATGGTTAATCATAATTAAATTGCCTTTTAATTACATAGTTCCCAATTCCCCCTCCCTCTCACCTGCCCCATTTAGAGACCCTTAGAAGTCCTCCCATCCCTTCTTTCAGCTGTTAAAATCCCATTAATATCTTTAAGATGATTTTTTTTCTTGTTTTATAATATCTTAAGTACTTAATGCTTGGATGTTGGACTATTATACTGAGAGATGATAATGAAGAGGGGAGATGTCACGTACTTGCCATAACTCTATTTTTCTTCAACTTCTAAGGTGTCATTCGTCACAGTTTGTTATGTGGCTGTCTAAATCATCTGGAAAATTACATCATATCCCAGTCTTTTGGAAAGGGCAGTCTGTGTAGAGCCAGCCCCACAGGGATTCATCCTGGGGATGATTTTATTTGAACAAATATGCCTCATTTTACACAATAACTGCATGCCTGAAAAATTGTGGGGAAATCAGTTTTGTCATTCAAAAACCAATAGGATGTTCCAGAAGTCTTTGTGTAGTTAACCACACTAAGATTTTGCGGACATTTCCTGTATAGTAAATGTCAAGAGGTTATAGTGAAGAGTATGAAACCCTGTCTAATAATTGCACTAAAGAAGCTTGAAGCTCATTATCATAAGGCTGAAGTTTTTGACCATATACTGAGGTGTGGTACTCAACTGATGAAATTGTGGGTCTTTTAAATTGTTAATGGAAAGGGAATTAGATATTGAATAAAATGTAATAGCAAATAATTTTTAAAATGTGAATTCTATGAATAAATCCTCACAACTTTTGTATAAGTAGAGATGTTTATATACCATCTTGAGTTTACTCACTAGGGGGATGTGCCTATATTATTCTCAATAATTTGGATTAGTGAATTAATTCAAAGTGTGAGTCATTCACCTGACTGCGGAATGACCCAGAACAGTATTGGTTTGTCAGAAATAGGAGGAAGTTCAGTAGGAATAAGCACAGGGCAGAACACTTCAGGACACCAAACAACCTTGAAAGGTTAAAAAATAGAGAAAGACTGGTTAGACATAACATGGCAGAAAAGTCATAGGGGACCCTGAGCAGAAAAGGAGTTAGTTAAGTAATCTCTCAGCAGTGGAATGTTTGCCCTTTGGTAGTCAAGAATTAAACTTATAAAGTGAAGTTTGTGGTATTGAGGGTTCAAAAAGCAATGACTCTCTAGGTCCTTATGAAGGATAGTTGGATTTGGTCTAGCAAAGAATGTGAAGAAATACAAAAAGTCACTGATGGTTTTCCATTTCCACAAACAGTAATAAAGGTTTTTAGATATCTACAAAATGAATTTGTCAAGTAAAAGAAAAAATCAAGTGTTTAATTATTTAATTAATAAAAATAAGTATTGATTAAATTAATAAGTTTAATTGATTGATTAATTAGTCAGGAACTAAGTAACCATAGGAATTTTGACTTGAAGGACAAATGACCATTCATTTATTTATACTACTCAAAAAGTAGTATTTTTTGTTCCCAGAGCAAAGGCATGAAGTGTTAGCGTAGTAATAAAAATAATCAAACTTCCGCATAAACCTTGAGCTCACTCCCACAAATAGACATACCCTCCCTGCCAAGAGGGGACACATATGGATCATGTGTGAGGCAGGAAACAGTGATAAGAGAGGAAGGCAGGTCATGCCTCCGATGCTGCAGAGCTGCCTGTATCTTCTGGGGGTGTCATTGCATTGCTGTCTGCTGGCCCTATTCCCTGCAAGGCATTGACTCAATCTTAGCTGGTCTCTAGTTCTTCATCTCTTTTCGGGCAGCTCAGCTTCTGTCCATCGTCCCCAGAGGCGTGACATGCCTTTAGTATGCTTCTCCTTTCCTGGCAGAGTTAACTCGTGACTAGGAAACCCATCCTCTCAGCCAGCTTACTCAGAGGCAATAGACCTGCCTTGTGGTATCCTCTGATTCCCTTCATTCAGCTCTCCTCTGACTTTGGTCAGTACTTATCTCACTTACTAGATTTGTACGTCTGTTGAAGATGCTTTTAGTATATTCTTTTCAAACTTGGAAACATTTTGTTTAGATTATTAGAAACAAATATCAGGGTACGTTCCTAACCTTTGAGGACGAGTTCACAGTATTATGCTTAACTTGTCTTAACTGTCCCTTGGTCTCTGCTTCTTGAAGCCCTTTTGAGTAAAAATATTCTAGTCTGAATAGACCCTTGGTCTAAAGTATGTTGAATTTAGTTCTTCTGTTTATAAATGCAGTTATTTGTGGGTATTCTGTAATAGAAATGTTGCTTTAGTAATTTTTTAAATGTATTTTTCATATGAGGGAATGGCTTGTTTTCTACTTGGCCATTTGATAAAGACACTTTTGTTTTTGGCTGAAGAAAAACAGCTTAACAGATCTGCCTGAGCTTTCATTTGCAGAGCATATTTAGGTGTGAGGGATGTTTAGATTTCATCATATTGCCTACTCTGTCTGTTTCCTTCCCCAAACAGATTGCCCTTTCTCTCCTATAAAACATACATAAGTAATAGACTTTTGTGACTAATCTTGGTTTCAGTGCTTGAGGGGAGGGGAGGGCACATGGGAGGAACTCTTGTTGGAAGAATTTGATTTTACCTTTAGCATTTAAAAAATCTAGCTAATTTTTTTTAATTTCATTCCAGATAGGTGATCTTCAGCTTTGCAAACTTGATGAACTAGACTGCTTAATTAAAGGAATTTTATACATTGATTCTGTTGGATTCAATGGACGGTCCCAGTGCTATTACTTTGAAAACCCAGCTGATTCTGAAAAATGTCAGAAGTTACCCTTCAATCTGAAAAATCCCTATCCTCTTCTTCTGGTGAACATCGGCTCTGGGGTTAGCATCTTGGCAGTATATTCCAAAGATAATTATAAGCGTGTTACTGGTACCAGGTAAGGTCCGTTAATAAAGATAGCCATCGATATAACATTAACTCAATTTTTAAGGTACTGAAAAGTATGCTTTGAAGAACATTTTAAAGAATCATAAAATAGATTCTTTTTTTTGTTGTTGTTGATACTCAGACTTTTTCGTTTAGCTTTCTTAAAAGTTCAGAGGTCCCATTCTCTTAACACTCTTTATTAGTCTGAGTCTGAGATGATGTACACAGTGTAAGAATGTTCAGTTGCAAAATGTGTGGTAGGCCAGTGTGCCAGCCCAAATACTTGCTCCTTCCTTTACTTGTTGACTTGGACGAATAAATGGTGAGCATGGAGGTGAATTGTCTTAGAGGCTAACGTTTTTTTGTGTGGTTTGTTCTTAAATGTGACTGGCATCTCTGTTTTTGAATTCTCTGGGTAAACGGAGATGTGGGGTTCACGGTGCCTGTCTGGGGTGGGAGGTGTTTTTAGTTACATAAAGAAGTTCTTATTCTACTTCAGTCTCTGTTTTGAAGTGTAGAGAGAACGATGCAATGTGTGAATTTCTGTTTTTTGTTTTTTAATCAAAGTCTTGGGGGAGGAACGTTTTTTGGTCTTTGCTGTCTTCTGACTGGCTGTACCACTTTTGAAGAGGCTCTTGAAATGGCATCTCGTGGAGATAGTACCAAAGTGGATAAACTAGTACGAGACATCTATGGAGGGGACTATGAGAGATTTTCATTGCCAGGCTGGGCTGTAGCCTCTAGGTAAGATTGGGTGTGGGAGAGATGGGGATCCCAAAATATCTGGGAATAAAATATTTTTATGTCAGCTTTGTGACTAGTTTTAAGTACTTGAAAATGTGATCATACAGCATTTCTTAAAACACCATTTTTTTTTTTTGGATAATTTTTCTGGTATGTGATTACATTATAGATTATGGTTTCATTGTGTTTGCAGTGTTGAATTTGTATTACTTTAGTTATAGTTGTCCACTTTACCTTTTCTAGGACCATTATAATTGTAGTTATCTCCTCATTCCTTTGGGAGATTCACAGAACATTGTATATGTTTTCAGATTTTCAATATATGAATTGGTTTGGCTCTCATTGTTTCTTCTTTTTTTTTGTCTATTTCTCTTCAATAAAACATTTTGTTAATGGCTAGGCCTTGGAGAAGGGGAAGAATACTAGGAGGAAATTTAGATGATATGAAAATATATCAATAAAAATTCATTTAAAAAACACATATAATGAAGGAAAACAAGTTGTAGATATAGCACTAGTTTTAATTCCTCTTAAGATTTTCAGAGAAAACTGATTCTCTGTTTAAATACCCTGACTTTTAGGAATTCCAAAGTATTGGCTAGAAACCACAATTCTCCTGCCTTTGTTAAATCTTCTTTATGGAAATGAGCGAATAGACATTTTTGCTTCTTTCTGACCAGCAGGTTTGTGTCATACATATTGCTGTAACGATCCAAACGGAAAAGCCATGTAGTTGATTGATCAAGAAACATGCTCTTTTGGGATTGGGGATGGTAAAGGGACTAGGAAGGGAATTGAACCCAAGTGGTTCAGGACCATGAATCTTCTTCTCAGACCTCGCTGGAGGAGGCTTAATGATCTTCAGTGAATTGAGATGATAAGCAAAGAAAAGGCCCAGTTGAATATCTTGATTTTCTACTCTAATCATTAAGGTTCCAGTGCAACCATATTACATAGCTGCCTATTTGTTTAGAATGCCTTCTTATTGTAGTTAAAATGATTTTTTTTCCTTTGGCTAATTTCCCTATAGTTTTAAAATAAAAATTTTGTTTGTTTCAAAATTGAATTTGACTGTACTAAGTTTCCAATCCCTTTTGCACTGCCTTGTTTTTCCCCTCATATAGTGCTGGGTTTTCAATATTCTCATTATAGTTTTGGAAACATGATGAGCAAGGAGAAAAGAGAGGCTGTCAGCAAAGAGGACCTGGCCAGAGCAACTTTAATCACCATCACCAACAACATTGGCTCAATAGCACGCATGTGTGCTCTTAATGAGGTAATAAAAGAAGCTAACCTCTTTATGATACTTCGGGCAAGAAAGACGACTTCCCGTGTGTGTTTGGGGGGGTGGAGGGCATTTTTCAGATTGTCAAATTAATGAGATTGAAAGTGACATGAGCGAGAAGGGGGCAGGAGAAGGAAGAAGTCAGCAGATACTCTGGTGGAAGGGGTGGGGGGAGAGTGACAGTGAAGTGGGACTGCTGGGAGCATGGCAACCCCTGGGAGATCTGGACCACCTCTCCCTCTCTCTCTCTCTCTCTCTCAGTGCTTTCAGCTTCTTTACAGTGCTGCCTTGTTGCATTGATGTCAAGCAGCATTGTACAGGGCTATGAAAGAGCCGAGACGGATCTTCACTCCATTTGGGCCATATTAGTGTGCTGTAGCTTAACATTAAAGAAGGCTTTAGTTTTTAGGGTTTGCCTCCTACATTAGAGAATTCTGTTTGAAGCCAGCATTAGTAATCTGGTAATATGGGTGGGTTTGGAGTCAGGAAGATCTGGTTTGAATTCCAGGACATAATAGCTGTGTGACTGTGGGTGAGTCACTTAAACCCTCTCAAGCCTCACTTTATCATCTGTAAAATGAGGGTGATACCTGTAGTATCTACCTCACAGGGCTGTTGTAAGGATCAAAAAACCTTAAAGTCCTCCATAAATGCCAGTTATTTTTTTTCCTCATGCGTTAGCTTATTTTTCTCAATGGGATGAGGTGTGAAAGGGTGGAGGAGAGGCCAGTGTTCCGATAGTTTGTTGATGATGAACCTGTCCCTCAGATCTGGGTCTCATCTTACCAACCACACCTATTCCTCCTACATTGTGCTAAAGCAGAACTTATCTGAGTAGATGAGGTTTTGGATGATAATGATATTAATAAGATCAGATTAATGATGATATTAATAAGATCAGGGGAGAGCTGGACTTTAGAACAAGCAAATGATAATAGCTGCCCTGCAGGGGCAGGAGGGTGGAAGGTGGAGAAGTAATGACCAGCGTGAGTCAAAGTAGGGAAAGTTTTTTCTGTGGCACCTTGACTTTTTCTACTTCTTCTCATACTTTAATTCCCCTTCTATGTAGGCCCCTGTGGCTATCCAAGAATCCCTGTTACATAGCCTCCCTCAGGCCTTTCCTATCCTTATAGTGCTTTGTGTTTCAGAATTGACCTTGTATTGTTCCATCCTGTCCCCTAGGCCTTGAGAGTTTCCATTCCTTTAGTGCTTGGTGTAAGGAAAGCCGTCTGCTGATGTAACTACATTATTGCCTGGGACTGATAATGCTGCTTTTTTAGTATCCTACTCTTTGGCTTGCTAACCTCCTATTCTCCCTTTCTCTTCCAATTGATAGTTTAGGTAGCTGTAAGCTTTAATTAAAGGCCCTACAGACAAAAACTTACCTTAGAGGGAGGCATCATTTGTCACCTTATTTTCCTAATGAGCCCTAGATGTCTTAATGTCTCTCTTGGGGACAGGTTTAGTAATCCATTTTCTTTTAATCAAGGACTGAAAAGAGGGTACCTGAAACCCCATTGTTCTTGAGACTTCCTGGTTGACAGAGATGCCCACTTCATAATATTGGGATCTAAGATGTTTGACACAGTGCTCCTGAAACTGGGTTTGATTTAAGACGGAGTTGGATCCTGGTTCAGTCTTTTAACCTCAGACTTAACATTGGGGAAGGGGAAAACTATCTATACTCTCTGCCTCTTCTCCTTTCTCTCCCTCTCTAGACTTTCCCCTTCCAGACAGTTTTAGGAATCTTTGCTTTTACAGTGTATTAACTTCATTTTTGTAAACAACTTGATGTGCTGCACAGTAACAGTTATGTATCCCATTTTCGCAGATGAACCATGTAAATTTTATTTCAGTAATTTGGCTGTTTTGGTATACTCTGGCTTTGTAGTTTGCTCATAAAGTTCTTTCTTACAACTTTAAAATTAGAAGGACATTTGGAGCCAAGTATTTATTAACATTATTGACCTTTAGAATTAAAAGATACCTTAAAGGAGATTTTCATGTCTAGCTCTTAATTCCCTTTCCCCTTCCTCCCCTTCAAGGTGAAATTTTACCTCAGGAGTATATGTTTATCTGCAAAGTTAGGTGAGCTTTGGGCAGAGTGCCTGCTTATTTACTTATGGTTCACATTAAAAGCAGCTGTCATACTTGGTCAGCATCAAGTTAGGCTTATAGGCCCTGCCTTACTTTGAAAAGTGAGTAGACATTTTTTAAAAGGATGAGGACCCTGTATTTGAGAATATCCCTGATGTGCCTTCATGAGGCCTTCTCACTTATATCAACCTATTTATTAAAGATATGAACTTTGAATTCTGATTTAGGGGACACCTGGGTGGTTCAGTGGATAGAGCACTGGCCCTGGAGTCAAGAAGACTCGAGTTGAAATCTGGCCTTAGACACTTACTGATTGTATTGACCCTGGGCAAATCACTGAACCCCAGTTGCCTCCACTAAAAACAAAACAAAAAACCCAACAGCAATGACAAATCCATTTTACATCAGCATTTTTTTTCCTTTGATCATGAATTGAAATTTGCTCATTTTAATTTTTTATTATTCTTAAAGTAGTATAAGAGCTAAGAAGAGGTATCTAAGATCATTTAGTCTGACACCCTTTGTTTTATAGATAAGGGGAAGGAGATCGAGGTTCCTACCTGGGAATTTGGGTATATAATATATATTAGACAAGGCCACTGTCTGCAGAGGTATCTTTCCTCATTTCTGGCATGTTGTGAAATGGGGTCTTAAAATTGGGAAAACGTCATAAAGTAGTATAGAAGCTTATGAACAGTAATACCAACCTGGTTCTTTCAAATGATTTTAACTCCCCCTCCCCACCAAACAAAAAATGTTTAGCTGATTAAATATAGTCTTAAAGATGACCAAAAAAAGTGTTGTTTGGGTGTGGTTTTTAAAATGGAATGGAAACCATGTTGAAATCTAACTGCCTTTTTTTAATGTGTTCAGAACATTAACCAGGTGGTATTTGTTGGAAATTTTTTGCGAATTAATACCATTTCCATGAGACTTCTTGCATATGCTTTGGATTATTGGTCCAAGGGGCAGTTGAAAGCACTTTTTTCAGAGCATGAGGTAAGCCCATTAAAAAAAAATAAAGTGCATGCCTAATATTTTTCTGTTAATGTTTTGAGGCATCAATTGATTCTTGAGTTTTTCACTGGTTTAAAGTAAAAGTAAAATAATGAGCATTAATGTTTCCCTTTCTTTGGGGGAGAGGGCCCCAGCATGGGGACAGTGGATAATCTCTGAGGTGTGCAGCTATACAGCTAAAAGGGGTATTTTTTTGTGTTGCTGCATTGAAAAGTAAAATTCCCAATTTTTGGCTGAAATAGAGAAAGTTTGTAGAAAATACCTTGCTTTCCCATGCCAAAATAAAAACGGTCATTTTGGTGGTTGCTTCTTTTCTGTGTGGTTATCTTGCCATTCTTGAAGTTGTATGTCTAAAACAGGATATCCTTTGATACAAGAAATCTCAATCCATGCTGAACAACTAGAAATAATATTCATATGAAAAAAGGTTCATTGTTTTTTCTACTTGATGCTCTTGAAAGTAGATTTGGTGGTAGTCTTATTCCCACTACCTTCACCTTCTTCCAGTTATACTTTGAACTTGATGATTATATAGGAACATACATTTAAGTCTTGGTGTACCTTATTAATAAATATCTTGGCTTTTTTGCCTTTCTAGGGTTATTTTGGAGCAGTGGGTGCTCTCCTCGAGCTGTTGAAATTACCCTGATCTGTTGTCTGAAATTACTACCAGAGCCTTCCACAACCACAACGGAATATGCAGACTTTTTTCCCTTAAAAAAAAAAAAAAAGATGTATTCCAGTGGCGTTTATAATAATAAGAGTATGACCTGAATCAAAGTGCGAGAAAGGACAGAAGTATTTTGAAGTTGTGAAGAGAAGTCTTGAGTTATGCCAAGAGAAACCTCTAAAAGAAATGACTGTAGTGGGGTGGACTCTGCCCCATTCATTGAGTATCCCCAGTTTAAATTCATTCAGTAAAGTCACATTAACCTTGCCATGTGGGAAATAGTGTCACTTGATGAAGCCTCTTCAGGGAAGCTTGTCTGTCTTCGATAGGCAGCCATTCAGTGTCTCATCCAGCATGTTAAATGTCAGTCACCTTGTCTGTATTCTAATCTAAATCACATCTTTTGTATAGATGCTCTTGGGAGTCTTTTCTCCATGCTATTACTGAAGTGTTGGTTTTCATACTTTTGACGAGAATGTCAAGGTGTTAACTATGATGTGTGTACATGTATCTTTTTTAAAAGTGTTTTATTCTGAAAGGTTCTGTGTAGTCAGTCCTAGGGGTTTAATGGTTTGTGGGACATTTTACTCAACTTTAAAAACAAGTATGTTTTAAAAAGTCAATTTATCAGATTATATTATAATTTCTTAATCTCGGGCTAAAGTGTTTATTGAAAGCATTCCTTCCTTAAGAGTGGCAATGTTTCCTTCCCTTTTTGTGGATTGGCTTATTGAGACACTTTTTCAGTCACTTGTATGCATGTGTGTAGTGTGTATAGTTTGTATGTGAATGAACTAATAGATAAAGCCTGATGTAGGCTTTATTTAGGTTACCCGAAAGGCAAACAACTTATAAAATCGATTAAGTTGTCAGGAGGTAGGAACTTGACTACTTCAGATTCAGTAGAAAATTAATTGGAGGCTTTATTTGAAATTCACTAAAAGCAGATCTGAATTTCTCAGAGAAACATTTTTTGGAAGCTATGGAAAATACATGCTTTGTTTTCTTTTGGGGAATAATCAGAAGAAAAAATTTTTAGAGTCTGGCAGAGGAAAAAACATTAAATCTTCTTTGGATTTGCAACTTTATATGGAGGTTTGGAGGGTCTAAACAAGCTAATTAGCTCAAACACTGGATTTTCTGAAATTACAGAAATTATTCTGAAATTATTTCCCCCACTACCAAAGTTTAACAACTGCATAAGAGTTGTTTGACAATGTCCACTTCTGCTATTTATTTGCTTAGGATCGGTAGGACATTGATGGGTTCCTTCTAAGCACAAAGTGCTGTACTCACTCCAGGTTCATGTTCCTCTAGCCTGTCTTCTCAGACTCTGTGCATGGCATTCTCTCCCTGCTCCCTTGAGGAAAATCTTTCTAAAGGAAAGGATTTGGGCACTAGGAGGAAGCCAGGTTAAGTCAGGTTGGGGATCAAAAAGAGCTGATTGGTGGAATTTTAAAGAGATTGGGAAAATTCTTTCCCCACATCAGTCCCCTATAAGATTTGTGTCCAAGACTGATCTTCCTAGAATTGACATATGAGTGGGACCTTGGCATTAGTTCATTAGTGGTGATGCTGTAACAATGCATCAACTCCAAATGAGGGCCCAGGCTGAGGAAGTTCTTTGAGACCAGAAGACTTTGAGCAAATATTCCTGATTAGGAATTTTTTTTTTTTTAAACATGAAGGTTTTTAATCTTCTAATTGTTTGAGTAGAGTTTTTCTTAACAAGTCATTCGTTATTCCTGCCTTTCCCTGCCCCATATAGGACTTCCCAAGCTCTGTTGTTAACTTTGTTTTTTGAAGTCCTGAATTAAAAAGGAACAAAGATCTTCTCTCTGCTTGTATTTGAATGGATAATAATCTGTCAACTCTTACCTAACCTCTTGTAGTTAGTTTTTAGTCAGATGTCTCATTGAAAAGCATGACTGCTATCTTGTTACCAGGTACTGTTCTGGAATACTAGAGAGAGAGAGAGAAAATCTGTGCTAGTCTTAGCAGTTGTCCCATTTAGCACCAGCTGCAAAGAGAGTTTGATTAACAAATCGATTTTCCTGGCCTCTTCAGAAACTTTTCTCTATCTATTTTTATAGAAACTTTTAAAGATCAACAGAAGCAGTGAGGTCTTGTCATGGAAGTGGTTATACAGAGCAGTGATCAGAAAACTTTGGAGCTCCCTGGTGTCCCTTCTTTCCCACTTGCATTAGATTAGTGGGACGTACACAAAAAACACTCCAGAAAATGACTTGCAATGTTTTCAATTGACTGTGTACCCCAGGGAACATGCCTTATTTTCTTTTGTCCATTTGTCTTCTTGTTGCCCATGTAAATTTTTAAGTAGTTTGGCCTGGTGTAATTATGTATTTTACTCAGACTACAGCAGTTCTGAGTAAAAGTCACAAAGCCTTAGCCTGCCCTCACCATCTCCTCTTTACCCTTTGTTTTTCTACTTTGCCCGCTTCATCAGTGTTTGTATACCTGTATACACACAGCCTTGGAATATTGGAAAGTTTTGAAGTTGGCCTCTTTATTTTGATCATTTAATTTATGTATGCATAATGTATTAAAAACTTTTTTTTAAACAGCTTTTAAATTTCACTGTGGATACACTATTATAGTTATTTTTATGTTCTCTAAGTTATTCTTGAATTAATCTATCTCTGAGGGGAAAGAATGATTGTGAGGGTGAGCAGTCATGGGATGTTTACTGTTATAGGGGAAAAAAAACAAAGATAATTTCTCAAGCCAACTAACCATGGTCATCTTCAGCTGGAATTGTGAAGTCTACTGGGAAGTTAGCATGATGTATTAGAGTGTAAAGAGCATTGGACTGGAATGAATCCTGACTGACACAAGGTCTGTGAGAGGGGGCAAGTTAGCCTCCACCAGTAGAAAAACACTAAGTGCTTTCTGGCTGCCAGGTACCAGGCAAGGCACTGGGGATGTGCAGAAAAGTCTTCTATTCTAATGGGAGAAACAAACATGAAACATAACTAGTTTGAGGAAAGTTAGGTGGGTAGAAGCTGATCTTCCAGGAAAAGCCATTGAAGGAAGACCAGGAAAGACCTCTTGCAAAGGTGGGGTTTGAACTGACTTGAAGGAATCCAAGGAATTGATGAGAGGGAGTGTATGCCAGGATTTTGTGTTTGATCCTGGAGGGAATAGAGAGCTATTGCAGGTTGACATGGTCAAAGCTGCGTTTTAGGAAAAGAACTAACACATGAGTGAGAGACTTGAGGTAACTAGTTATCAGATTGATGCAAATAATAATTAAAGTTCATATTGCATATTTCCACTGGGCTGGAACCACTCAACATTTTGCATAATGATAACATCAGATAGTGTGTTTTGGGGAATTCATTGTACCTATAGACCCACATGTAGGCTAAGTGATGAGAACCTGAATTAGGGTGGTAGTTGTGTGTGTGGAGAGAAGGAAACAGGACAGCTGAGAGGGTAGAAGATTTGGTAGTAGGCTAGATATGAGCTAAGTGAGGGATTGAGAATGATAATAAGGTTGGAAACTCCTGACTGAGAAGGTAGCTTGGGAAAATGAGAGGGACTAGGTGAATGATGAATTAGTGTTAGGAACATGTTGAGTAAGAGATGTCTAAAAGGCAGGTGGTGAGTTGAAACAAGCTGAGGGCAGAGGTTAGGGATGAATCTATAGATCAGAGAAGAATGTTGTTTAGATGTAATTGAATGATGGGAGCCAAGGTCATTGAGTGAGTGATTAGAGTAAGGAAAGAGAGGGCCCAGGACAAAGTCTTGGGGGATTCCTCAGCTGAATAGGCATGATATGAATGAAGAACCTTCCAAGGGGGCTAAGGGGAGAGCCCAGAGAAAGCAATGTCATCAGTGTCAAGGAGAAAGGAAGCCCCTGCCTCTCAGCCTCATCTGCTCCGTTGATAACATGGGACTAACAGTGCTTCTGCAAACTATTACTGAACTTTGTAAGTATAATGTAACTATAAATTATGGTGCTGCTATGTAGTCTGTCTCTAGCCTTGTGGTTGGATGCTGTGGGGAGATTATGATCTCATTAAGTAGAAAAGATGCACGTGAAGCAGATAAAAGCAATTGCCAAGTGATCCTGGAGGTGGTGGTACTAGCCCTGGGCCTCAAAAGGATGAGCAGAATGGAACTGAGGAGGACATGGATGGGCAGCACCAGCTAAAAGTGGGGAAATGCAGATGAACTTTATTTCATTTGAGGCGCTGGAAGAGCTGGCAGTTATGTGCTATCGTGCGGGTTACTTTATGTTAATCTACTGCGAAACCTCACAACAGCTTAAGCATTAGCCCTGTTTTACCAAAGTGAAAACTGACACTTAGGATCACAGAATTTTAGAATTGAAAGAAGCGTCAGTGATTGAGGCCAGTCTACACCCCCAAATAATCCCCATTATAAGATACCTGACAAGGATCTGAAAGCCTACTGTGAGGAAGTACCACTACTTTTGAAACCAGCCCATCCACTTTGGTTAGCTCTTCAGTGTTAGGAAGCTGTTCTCGACATCAGTTCAAAATTGCCTTTTTGGACGCTTCTGTCCATTGCTCTATGGGACTAAACAGAACTTTGATATGCACGCCTTTCAGATCTTAAAACACACCTGGCTTGTACCTGGAGTAAATTTTTACTAAGCTCAAAATTCGTTCCTTCAGTGAATCCTTATGAAAATGCCCTTTTTCATGAATTATCTTTTATTTTTTGGACCTACTATGATTTATCGGTGCCTTTTCTAAAATAGGGTGTCTAGAACAAAAATATAATTCTTCAGATGAAATCTGACTCTAGGGCAGAGTAGGGAGGGACTGTCATCTCCCATGTTTCTGACAACTGCCTCCAGGTTGTAACTGCCTAAGATTACACAGCCAGTAAGTGGCAGTTTCAGGATTCCAGCCTAGCTGTACTCGACTTGCCTTTTAAGTCATTATTTTCTTATTCACTCAGTCTTGCAGGATTATATATTGTGTGCTGTTACTGATAGGACACTTCAAAGGCCTACTTACATCCACCCACCTATACTGTTGTTTACAATAGTACACTCACTTTTCTTAATGTTTACCAGAACAGTATGAGAGACCTCTTTAAAAGCTCTGGAAAATCCTTAGTAAATAACGACTACATTTTTTGGATCTACCAGTTGAACAACATTGTACAAAACAAAAATGGCAGTCCTAATGTGAACTGATTGTCTGGAAATTGTTAAGAGGAACGGGTTAACTTGATCTAAGATGGAGTGTTCCAGGGGCCATCTTTGGTCCTATTCAATAGGATGGAACCCATTGTGGTACTTAACAGTTTTTACCAATGATTTGGAAGCCTGTCAGACATACCTTATAAGCTACTAGTAAGGTTTCCTTTAGGTGGTTGGACATGTTAAACAAACTCTTCTTTCTACTGGACCTCTTTTTCTCACACAATAGTCTTCCCAGAAGCCAGTGTATCCCTGATGGCCTCTCTAATACAGAGTGTATCTTCTGTTCTCAAAGTAGTCTTGGAGGGAGAGTTAGAATAATCCTGTTCTCCATTTTCACTTGGAGACTCCCCTTTCCCTCTTCACTTGAGTATTTTTTTTTGTAATTCTACACAACTAAAGTTTTTCATCCAGTCAAAACTTGGTTCAGCCCATGACTGGTCCCCTTGATCTCTGGCCTTTTGTGGGTATCTTTATACAAGGGGACTTTAATAAATTCATATAGGTGCCTCCCTCAAATTCCCCAGTGTCCCATTTCCTAAATCTCCTTAAGTTCGTTCACTCACTAGATCTTGCGGTTGCCCACAAGTCTTCCATTTCCCCAATTAATCTCAGCCAGTGTTATTCCCCTATCTGACAATAACCTGTCATTCCACTTCCCATGTGTCAACCCCCTCCTAAACCACCTATATTCTTTGTCCTCATGTAGTTAGACTTCCATTCTCAGCATCCTTCAGCACTTTCTTGGGTTATTCCCTTTTGTTCTCAGTCCTCAACCCCAAAGTTAACTGTTTCAACTTTATTGTTTTCTACCCTCGCATCCTTTGTCTCTTGTCCTGTACCCACTCTTCACTTGTACAACATCAATCCTGGATTACTTCCACTTTTTATTCAAGTCAAAGAAATCCTATGACCCTGGATTTCATACTAAATGGGTCCTCATTGAAGCAAGCCAGCCCTTTTATTTCTCCTTAATGCCCTATCCTCCCCACAGAAGCTGTTCAATATGAGTTCCCTCTTTTCTCCTTCATCTCAAAACTCCTTGTTATCTCCTCTCTCCTTTCAGCTTCTGACAAAAAGGTGTCCTTTATCTTTGCAGTGGGTACTCAATTCCACCCTTTTTGCATTTGGAGTACATTGACCTTCCACTTTTCCCCTTCCAGGGGAATGGGACACTGCTCTCTTTCAACTGGTTCCTTCTCTTCTGTCCTAAAAACCTTCACTAGATCTTGCCATCCTCTTGGGCTATTGTCTTATATCTCTTTATCAGCCGTGTTACTTGAAAAAGATTTCTACACTCACTTCCACTTCTCAGCCTCAGACCTCTGCATTCCAGGTTTTAATCTCATCACTCAACTGAAACTACTTTCTTCAAAGTTATGAATGTTTTCTTAATTTCCACTTAATCCCAGTGGAAATCCTCCTCGACCCAACTGTTGAATTTGACACTGTTGACTGGTAACCCTTTGTGAGGTTGGCTTCTGGTGCACCTCTTACCTGAATGACCATAACTTCTCAGGCTCCTTTCCTGGCTTTTCGTTCATTTTCATTTCATTTCATTCATGTCATGTGCCTTAACTGGAGAGTACCCCAAGCCTTTTTTCCTGGGTCCTTTTCTCCCACTGTATCTCAGTTATTTCAGTTGCCACAGGTTTAACCATTAACAATGCAGGTGACACCCAGATCTTCATAGCCATCCCCAGCCTCTCCCGTGAGCTTAGATATTTCAAATTGGGTGTCCAGGGACATTTTCAAACTTGACATGTCTGTAACTAACTCCCTTAATCCTTCCCTTTTCTAGATTTTCCTATTTTCATGAAGGTACTACCTCTTTTCCGTAGACTGAAGTTCAGAATCTTGCCATTATCCTTGATTCCTCAATCTTCACCCCATGTAACTAGCTGCCAAATCTTGATTCCTATCTGTTGTGTTCAACCCCTCTCATATAGCTATCACTTCCCTTCAAACCCTCTTACCTAAATTATATCAACAGCTACCAAATAGGTCTCCCTATGTTAAGTCATTCCACATGCCAGTCCTTCCTACACATTACTGCCAAAGTAATTTTCCTTTAAGTGCAAACACGACTATGGAACTCCTATACTAAACCAACTCCAATGACTTCTATGACCTTGAGGATAAAATTTAAACTGTATTTAGCTTTTAAAGCCCTAGCTTCAACCTTTCCAGTTTTAATGCACATTTACTTCCTTTTCAGTCCTGTGTAGTCCAGCCCAGCCAGCTTTCTCTGTGTTACTCATTCAGCACACTTCATCCCCCATTTTTGCACTGGCCATCCCCCTTGCCTAGAATACATTCTCACATTGCCTCCCTCTCATCGAGTCCCTTTCTCCCTTTAGACGCACAGACATTTAGCTCCTTCAAATGTGCCCACATGTATGTAACACATGCTTTATTATGTATACACATAACTATTGTTTCCCTCCTAAAATGTAATTTTCTTGCAAGTAGGGATTGTTGTTTTGGTGCTTTTGTCTCCAGTGCCTAGCACTTAGTAGGTGCTTAATAAATACTTGCTGATGGAGCAGATATTATCCAAGGATCCTTCTAGCTCTTAATTTGCAAATACTTTCAATCTTACATTCTAGAATTTTGTCAGGAACGCAAGTCAAGCTCATCAATGTACATGCTTTGTAGACTGTATCCTTTTGTGGAGATCAAGATTTTTGCCTTTCTCCAGCCCTGACACCTTCCTCTCTTTCCCTGTGGTTTCAAATATGGAGAGTGATTCAACTCTCACATCTGCTAGTTCTCTGATGCTGAAGATGCACTTTGAGCTTGTCAAGGACAGGAAGGTTGCCTCTTTTTTTCTCTCAATTTGGGTAAGGGAAGTCACTTTGGTTCTTCCCAATTCAAAGGTTTTTTTTTGTTTTTTGTTTTTTACAGAGAAAACAAGTAAAATGGGAAGCAGATTTGCCTTTTCTGTTATTTTCTCATCCATGCTAAGCAATATTACTATTCCTTCTTTGGTCTCTTCCTGTTGTTGCTTTAAAAAGACAAAGTAGTCCTTCCTTACTGTCAGGTCTTTCTCTTTAGTATTCTCTTTCCTCCAGCATTTGGGAGGAAAGGCCTAACTCGGAACTTGGTCAGTTCAATTCAGTCATTTTTCAGTCGTGTTCAACTCTTTTTGATCCTATTTGGAGTTTTCTTGGCAAAGATCCTGAAGTGGTTTGCCATTTTATTCTCTACCTCCTTTTGCAGATGAGGAAATTGAGGCAAACAGGGTGAAGTGATTTGCCCAGGGTCACATAGCTGGTAAGTGTCTGAGGCCAAATTTAAACTCAGGGAGATCAGGCTTCCTGACTTCAGGCCTGACACTCTATCTTCTGCAATTTACATTTATTAAATGATTTTTCATTAAGTCCAGGTATGATCTTATCACTCCCATCCTCAATAAAGTCTGCTGCCTCCCTTTTTGCCTATAGGATAACATGCAGACTGTTTAGCTTGTAAAACTCTTAACTTGGCCCCAACTTATCTTAGCAGCTTTGTTTTATATTACTCCCTCTCTGGAATTCAGCCATCCAACCAACTTTGCCATCTTTGCCTTGGCTGTTCCTTATGCCTCGAGTGCTTTCTCTTATGGGAGGGTGTGCTGGGTACTAGGGAAAGGTAAAAGAAATGCCCTACCTTCAGGAAACTGCGTTCTTCTGGGGGAATATTAGCAAATGCAAGTGTAGCAGACCTACCAGTGGTAACTGGAAGAGAGCCAAACTCCCTTCCCTCGCTTCCTTCCAAGCACAGTTCAGAGACCACCTCCTCCAGGAAGCCTTTCCTCATCTTGGTTGTCTGCAAACGTTTGCTCTTCTTTGTATATACTTTCTCTACATCATGCACTCCCTACTATACTAAAGTTTAGAGTAAACAGGGAAGAGAAATGATGAGAAGAACGAGGGAACAAAATGAGAGAAAAAGGGGCAGGAAATAAAATTTTAAAACCTAATGAACAAAATTTATTGAAAGGGAGAAGAATTTTGCTTGATTTGGAAAAAAAGGAAGAATAAAATAGCTCAATAAAAAAGGAGCCAGCAAGATGAAGCAAAGGGAGAGCCAATGGGAGGGGTGGGCTTAGGTTAAGGGAAAGGCAGCTAGTGAGAGGAGGATTGCCTTTAAAGTAGATAACGTTGGAAAACAACACTTAATTTTAAAAAATGAGCAAGTGGAGGAAAATGTAAACCTAACTCAACTAAATGTGAATGGATTAAACAGTCCAATAAAATGAAAAACTGGAAGATGGGATAAGAAAACTCTAGTATCTTAACAGTTTATTTGAAATACCTGAAAAAGATATACATAATAAAATTGAGGGGCTGGAAATCCAAAAAACAGGAGTTGAAATTATGTTATCAGACTAAGCAAAACAAAACGACAAACCACGAAAAGGGATTAACAAGAGTATGCTGAAAGGCATCCTAGACAACAAACCAATACCAATATTTATGCTCCAGGTGCCTAAGCATCTGAATTTATAAAAGTTAACAGAACTATAAGATATATGTAGAAATGTGATATTAGCAGGGGCTTTCAGTGTTCCTCTCAATTCTGGATAAGTAATAGATAAAAGGGAAGCTATAAAATTAAGTCACTAGAGACAAGCTAAGACTTGTACAAGTGGGACTGCTAACAAATGTGTGTATGTATGTATGTATGTATCTATATATATCAGCAGCACATGGAACTTTTACAAAAACTGACCATGTGTTAGGGCACAGATAATGTAAACAAATATTAAAAAGAGTGGAAATAGTAAACATCCTTTATAAACCATAACACAAAAAGAGTGATCAGGTCAGATCCAAATGTAGACTTAACAATAAAATCCTAAGTAATGACTGAGTCGGAGAACAAAATAGAAACAATTACTGGAAGAGAATGACGAGACCCAAATTTCCAAGAGAAGGTGCCTGCTAATCTGTATCAGTAGAAGGACTTCCCTCATCTGCCAGTTCTTGATACCATTGAAACCACAGCACAAATTTAACACTAACCCTATTCCACATCCTACCAGCATAAGCTGCACAACAAAAGAATTGTCTTGAAATTTGACTGATTACAAATTGATAGGTACTTATGGTGCCATAGCAGTCTGCTGTGCTGGCTAGTGGTCCTGGAGCCACTCATCATGGCTTCTTTTGCCTTGCCTGAGACTCCCCAAAGCAGTCTGGCTTATAGCAGAGCATTTCCGTGGGCTCCTTTGTTGGGTGGTGGCCTTTGCCAGAGATCTGAGGATAAAGCCTACAGCCCCCTTTCCCAGCAGCTCTTGGGGGCTTTGAGCTTTTCCTGTAATCCATTTGCTTCAGTTCCATAAGCACTATAAGCATTAACTGTATGAAAGGGACATGCTGCCAGGGTTGTGGCCAGAGAGGTACCTGCTAGTACTGGGGACACTGTCCTCCAATCCCAGCCATCCTGATCACTCCCCACTTGCCTCGCTGGCCATGCCACATCCCTAGGGGACGGTCCAGAGACATGCCTTGCCCTGGGAGTGCCCATCCAAGTCCGTAGGCGATCCCCCAAAGCTTGACTTGGCCCTGCGTGATATGTCCCAGCTGAGTGTCATCTCAGCTGCCCTGAAGCTGGCTCTATCTTAAATCTTAGGTTCTTTTCACAAGGCAGAGTCCTCCCAGGAGAAGACATTTTCTTAATAATGACTCATTTATACATCAATTTAAGGTTTCCAAAGCGTTTTCTATACATTATTCCATTTGGCGCTCAGCAGTCCAGGAAAGCAGTGATTTTTTTTTTTTTTTGCACCATGCCTATGATTTTATTAGTGTAGTGAAATCCCACACAGAAAACTCCCTTTGCTAATGTGACTCTGTGATTACTCTGGAATTTAGTCTTAGAGAGATTCCCAGAAGCCCTGAGGGGCCTTGACTTACCAGAATTTGAAAGCCAATGGAGAGGTGGTCGCAGAGGGTCAGCCTTGAAGGTGGTGACCACAGCCTAAGACAGCCTGAGCACCACTTTCTATGTGATGCCTTTCTTGACACCACTTCCCCAACCCAGCTGCTCAGGACTCCCTCCCATACTGTCTTGTATTAATTCTCTATATATGTTTTCTACTTTTTATGCACAATCTCCTCCATTAGCATGTAAGCTCCTTGAGGCCAAGAATTGTGTATTTTTGTCATTGTGTCCCCAGTGTTCCACCTAGTTCCAGGCCCATAGTAGGCACTCTGTACTTTGACTGATGAGGAAGTGACTTGCCCAGAGTCACAGAGCGCAGGTAAGAATCAGATCCAGAGTTGGAAAGAACTTTAGAAATCTAGTACTACCCTCTCTTTTAAAAGATGAGGAAATTGAGGATGGTCAATTGACTTATCTAGGGGCACGCAAGAGACAATGTGGTTCATGAGATAAAGCAGATCTAGACTTGAGTTCAAATCTGGTCTCTGACACTTACTAGCTTGTGTGATCTTGGGCAAGTCACGTAACTTCTCTTTCTCACAGTTTACATATATGTAAAATAGCACCCATCCCCACCTCCATCCCAACATTGTTCTGGGGATCAAATTAGACAAAAATTGTAAAGTACAGCCTAGTGTAAGTGACATATAAAATCATCTTCATCACCTCCCCTGTTGAGTTTGATTTTCTTTGAACCCCACCCATATTGCCCACTAACCCAATCCAGTCTGGGATCCTTGAGTTGCTGTGGAGACCCTGGAAAACGAATCTAAAATATCTGTTCTTCAGTCTCTGGGCAGGAGGTGTTGGCTACCGCCAGAGGGCAGCGTGGCCCCATGGGAATGATCCCAGAGCCCAGTGTCCAGGCTCTATATCCCAGGCACAGAGCAGGAGGCTTGTTTATGGACCACAGTGGTTCAAAGTGGCTTGTCTTGTGGAAGACTCTTGTCAAGCAGTGTCCTGGGGGTGTGGCCCCCACACCGATCCTCTCCCCTGAGAACCAGCTGTGAATGGGAGAACTGCGTGTGTCCCTAGCTGTGTATAGGGCACCAGCCAGCCAGGACCCTGGCCTTTGTCTTCCCCTGCCCCCATCACCCTATTCCTTTCCCAGCCAGGGTGGTGACTCAGGGGCAAGCAGACCGACGGAGCATGGGAAACAGGGATGGAAAATCCCCAGCCCAGCCCAGGCTGGGAGGCAGTCCCTCCTAGCATTGTGGGAATGCCTGGGTCTGTTCCTGGTTTCCCGGCTGGGGAGGGGGGGTAGTGGTGGTGGCAGGAAGAGGAAGGGAATATTGGGGAGTATTTCCTCTCTACCCTTTCAGAAGGGGCTACTCCACTTAGAACCTCTTTTGTGGCCTAAGGAAGAAAGTCAAGATGTAGTCTTAGCCCCTCATGTTACAGATGTGGACACTGGGCTGATGCCTTGTCCAAGGGTCCAGCGAGGGAGGTCGCGGAGCTGAGGGTCAAACCTGGTCCTCATATGAATCAGAGCTAAGATCTTATGCTCTTTTACCATACTATGACAGCTCATTTCAACTCTTTCCACCTGCCCCTGACCAGAGAGCCGAGGGCCCTCGGACACCTTCTCCCACCACCCCCAGGAGAAGAGGGACTTGACTGGAGCTTCCTGCCCTTGTGTGACTACCCACATGATGTGAATGAAGAGGAGAAAGTGCTGTGTTGGGGACGGCGTGAGGAAAAGCGACCCTGGTGACTGAGTGCTCTGGAGGGGAGCCCACCCTCTCACTTCTGAGAAGGAATCCTGACCTTGGGTCTCTAGTTTGTCTTTTCAGTGTCCCACTTAGCACTGTGTGACCTTGGGCAGATCCTTTACCCTCACCCCCCACAGTCTATCAGGGGGCTTCGAAGGTACTTTCCAGCTCTCTCACCTACTTTCCTGGCCATGCCAGACCCCTTGGATCCCCAGGGCACAACTCAACGATGAGGTTTGTCCTGGCAGTGACTACTCAAGTCCCTGGGGGTTTCCCCCAAAGCTTGGCTCCCATAGTGGGCACTATCAGAGGATCTACCCCTGCCTCAGGCTCCTGCCAGCCTGACATCAGCTGCTGAGAACCTGGGAACGGTAGTCCTGGAGAAGACTGAATGCCCACAACAGTACACACAGAGGTCCTGAGGAGCCTGGCTCTCAGAGGCAGAGGGGCCACAGGGTATTGCCCTTTATTCAGGCTAACACACTACTGGTTCTTGTAGAAATGTTGATTTGGATCTGGGAGGGACCTCAGAAGTCATACAGGCCACCCTCCTTATTTTACAGATGAGGAAACCAAGGCCCAGAGAAATTAAGACACTTTCTTTCCCAAGGCAAAATAGATGCCAAATGACTAAATTGGGATTTGAGCCCAGGCCCTCTCTCATAATCTGACAGGGTTTATGCCTTTTGATGGGCTATTTCCAAGCGCTTAGTGAGGTTAGGAACAGGGGACAGGAGATAGAGACACCCAGGCTGGTGTTAAGTCCTGCTCTCTGCCTAGGACTTTGATGGGGGAGAGGGAGTGGATCTCCAAGGGAGAAACCCACCTGACTAGTTATGGAAAGGGGAACAAGCTAGTCTCGTGGGTCCTTTGAATAAGCTACTAGTGGCCCAAGGCCCTGGATACTCAGGAGCTGCAGATCCTCTAGGTTCCCTCTCGTTCTGTTCTACATCACATCTCTTGGAGGCCATCTCTGAAAATGTAGCAGAGGCTCACTTGTCTCCTAAAAGACTCCAGCCTGGAGGCAGTTGGATAAATGGCCCTGGGGTCAGCTTAGGCACTCCCCTTCTAACCCCCCTCCCCAGGCCAGTGACACTTCTGCCCACTCGTCTCAGGCAGATGTGTGTGCTGGAGGGAGAATTTCTGTTTCTTTGAACTCCCTCTGAGAGGAAGGACAGAAAGTGAAACTTTGAAATAATTTGGCTCTGGAAGCCTCTGGAAGCCTCTTGGGGGAAGAGAAGGAAATGAGGGAGATTTTTTTCCCAAGAAGCCCAGTCATTCCAGGAAGCCAGTACTCTTCAGAGCTTCCTCCTAGCATTCTCGATCTGCTCCTGCACCTCTTGTGAAAAGCCAAAGTAACAGACTTTCCACTTCCAGGTCCATCCCACGGTTCTATCCTGTCCTGAACCAAGTGCCCTCCATGCTGGATGCTGGGAGGAGACAAAGAAAGCAGAAGACACAGTCCCCACCTGCTCTGGGGATTTAGTGTGATAGGGCAGTCAGAAGTGAATGTAAGGCTGCATTTGGAAACTCTGGTCTTAGATCTGAGGGCCCTGCTGTCCTTGGTCCTGGTCAGGCTGCATCTGGAACAGAGTGCTTTGATCTGAGCACCCCACTTTAGGAAGGACACTGACATACTTCAGTGAGGTCACAGGAGGGAGTCCAGGTGGTCTAAAGCAGGGTTCAGGGCCTTAGAAAGTAGAATTAGGAGCAAAGGGTGGAGGTGGCAGAGAGGCAGATCTAGGCTTATTAAAAAGAAAACCTGAAAAATGGCACCTGTTCCCAGATGGAAGGGGCTGGCTTGGGAAGTAGTGGGGTTCCCTTCACTAGTAGTCTTCTGGAGCAGCCAGGTGGCCCGGTGGATAGAGTGTTGAGACTAGTCAGGAAACCCTGAGTTCGAGCCCAGCCTCAGACACTCACTAGTTGTGTGACCCTAGGCAAGTCATTTAATCTCTGTTTGCATTAATCTACTGGAGAAGGAAACCTCACAGAGAATGGTTTACAAGGTCATGAAGAGTCAGACATGACTGAACAGTAAAAATGATCTAGCAAAAGTTGGATGACCACTTGTTGGGTATGATGTGGACGGGATTTTGCTCAGATGTGAGGCGGACTCACTGGCTTCTGGGGTCGCTTCCAGTTCTGGAATTCTGTGGAGACCTCAGTTCAGTGGAAGGAGGACCTGACTTGATGGAGACATGGTTCCTACCCTCAGGAGGCTCTGGTCTGCTCGGGGAGACAGGACTTACAAGTGAAGGTCAAGCTCTGTCAACCTCCATGTTTAACTCAACATTTCCTTTCTCTTCCCTAGACTACGGCAATTACATAGTTGATGTTAAAGAAATAATTACTGCTTCATTCCTTCATACCTCTAGAGGGGGAATGTCCTCACATTCATCCATTCCCTCCTTTCCACTGGCCACTGGAAGAGATAATTCTCAGGGTTTGTTTGTTTTTTCTTTTTATCAATTTATTTATTTATTGTCACATTTGAGTTCCAACATGTTTCTCTTCCTGCCTCCTAACCCCACATTGGAGAATACTAACATTTGTCACAGACTCAGACACACACACACACAACCATATGATACGTAACTTCTATTTTATCAGTACTTTTTCTGTATGTGGTTAGCATCTTCATTCAATAGTGCTATTACTGTACAGTGTTCTCTTGGCCTGCTCATTTCACTCTTCATTATTTCATGCCAATCTTTCCAGGTTTTTCTAAAATCAATCTGCCCATCATTTCTCATAGCACAGTAGTATTCCATTACACAGTACAGTTGTACATTCCACACACCACAACTTGTTCAGCCGTTCTCCAATTGATGGGCATCCTTGTAATTTACAAATAGCTGTGACAAATATTTTAGAACAATTAGATCCTTTCCCTTTTTCCCTGATCACTTTGGGAAACAGACCTAATAGTGGTATTGTTAGGTCAAAGGGTTTACACAGTTTTATAACTCTTTGGGTAGGTATAATTCCAGATTGTTCTCCAAAATGGTTGGATCAGTTCACAATTCCACCAAAGGTGAATTGGTGTCCCAAATTTTCCACATCCTGTCAAACATTTGGCATTTTCTTTTATCATTTTAGCTGATCAGATAAGTGTGAGACATCTCAGAGATGTTTTAATTTGCATTTCTTTAATCAATAATCATTTAGAGCATTTTTATATGACTACATATAGCTTTGATTTCTTCCTCCAAAAACTGTTCATATCCTCTGTCCACTTATCAACTAGAGAGTGACTTGTATTCTTATAAATTTGACAGTCTCCTGTTACTTTGAGATATGAGACCTTTACTCAAGAAACTATAAAATTCTTCTCCCCCTCATTTCTCTGCTCTCTAATCTTGGCTACATTGGTTTTATTTGAAGAAAAACTTTTTAACTTAACGTGATCAAAATTATTCATTTTGCATCTCACAATGTGCTTTATCTCTTGTTTTTTCACAAATTCTCCTCTCCATAAATTTGATAGGTAACGTGTTCCACGTTCTTCTAATTTACTTATGGTATCTCCGTTCATATTTAGGTCACGTATCCATTTTGATCTTATCTTGGTAAATGGTATAAAATGCTGGTCTGTACCTAATTTCTACCAGACTCTTATCCCAAAAGCTTAAGTCTTTACATTTGTTAAACACAAGATTACTATGGTCCTATAGTACTGTGTTCCACTGATCCCCCATTCTATTCCTTAGTCAGTACCAGAAAGTCTTGATAATGACAGCCTTATCATGCATTTCAGGATCTGGGCTTGCCAGACCTCCTTCCTTTCAATTTTTTCCATTAATTACTTTGATATTCTTGACCTTTTGTCCTTCCAAATGAATTCTGTTATAATTGTTTCTAGTTCAACAAATTTTTTTTTGGTAATTTAATTGGGATGGCCCTGAATAAGTAGATTAATTTAGGTAGAATTATTGAACCTGGGGCTTGAAGCAGAAGGAAGACTCTGAGGTGACTTCAAGGTCATGAACCCGGGTGCCATCAACAGAAATGGGTGCCTTTGAAAGGAGACACGAGTTCTAATGTGGACATGTGGACTTTGACCTATTTATTCATCATATAAAGGTCTCTGAGGCTGTCAAGTCCAACTTCTTCATTTTACAAATGAAGAAACAGGCAGAGAAAGATGACTTACTTTCCCATGGTCACATCTAGTGTCTGAGATAGGATTTGAACCTGGGGTATTCTTAAGATGTGTGGCAGGCAGTCGATAATATGGGACTGGGCCTCAGGAGAGAGCTTAGGGTTGTGTATATAGATTTAGCAGTCATCTGTGTAGACATGATGCTTGACACCTTGGGTGATGAAGACCTTGGGAGACCTTGACACCTTGGGAGATGAAGAGATCACCAAGGCAAAGGGCATATGGAGAAATAGGACAGAACTTTGGGGGAGACTTAGTGGACCTGACAGGAAGATCCAACAAAGGAAATAGATTAGTGGTGAGATAGACCACTATGGGAAGAAAATCAGTGGAGGCCAAGGGAGGTGAGACTGGTCTCTTGGAGAAGGATACGGCCTTTGGAGATACTTGGAAAAAAACAGCTTTAGTTGAGTAGGAGGGTTGGAAACCAGATTGCAAGGAATTTGAGAAGTAGGAGGTGAGGAAATGGAAGCAACAAGTATAGATAACTCCTTCCTAAAAGGTGATCCCCACAAGGGAGCCTAGTGTGTGGTCTAACCAGGGTAAGGGTATAGGTCAAAACTACCCACCCCATTTTAGCTTGATACCTTATGTAGGTGAGAATACATTTGATCAATCCATGATCAATCAAGAAGAGGCCACAGACCAAGTGTGAAAAAACCTGTGCCATTACATCATGCACAAGAATTGTGCTCTGATAGGCCAAGGAAGTTCCAGGGATCATTTATAAATTATCCAGCAGGGGAGAAAGGAGAAGAATTCCAGAAATCAGAGGATGTGGCTTTCTAGCACACCCCTGAGGAATCACTCCTGGGGGGCAGGGGAAGGAAAAGTCTTAGCTTCAGCCAGGTCTCCTTTCCCCTTATCACTCTGGCTGGAGAAGGGCCTTCCAACTTCAAAGGGACTGGTGGATGTTAAATGAGATTCCCACCTTCCCTTTGGTGTACTAAATGGTACCCAGGTAGCTGAGGGCAGTGTCTACATTCTGGGGAGCTGATGGAGGGGAAGGGAACACACATTTAGTAAGTACCTACTCTTTATAAATATATAGAATTTCTATAAACTGTTTCACCTTAAGTACATACCTTTCTATACGCTGCTTAAGGCTGGTTGATTGATAAACACACGAGTGTGAGCATGAGCCAATGGCATCCCAGAATTCTCTCGCCCCTCAGTATTACTCTTGGAATCCTGGGGGGCAGATGGAGCCAGCCCAGCTCTGGAGACCCTACTCAGCTCCCCTGGCACTAAAGAGGGCTGCAGGATGCTCCAAGAATATTTGAAGAGAAAAGGGATCCCTGAATATTGGAGCCGGAAAGAATGTTGGATCTAATGCCATGCCCCCCACCCTCTTATGGCTGAGCCAAGGGAAATGACTCACTTAGGGTCACCCAGCCAGCTAGTTGAGGGGCAAAGGGATCCTGCCTTCACAGACTTTCTTATGTCCACGTTCTGGCCAAGTTCTTTCTTCTCTTTGATACCTTGGTGACTTTCTCTGCCTTAGCCCTTCTCTGTCACCCTGCTGTCTTCTGGAAGGCCAGAGATGCCCATCCAGGAGAGGGCCTGGCCCAAAATGCTTCTGAGGCAATGTGGCAGGACAGAAAGACAGGGTCCTTGTGGTCACAGGAGCAGGGTGGGGTCCTGCATGCTGGAGGCAAATGCCACCTCCCACCAGAGCTAGGCTGTATGAGCTCCGCAGACACTTGTGAGCTGTGCGACCTGAGCAGCTTACGAAACCTCTGGGAGCTCCTGCCAACAGGGTCATGGTGAGGATTAAATGAGATAGGGGATGAGAAAGCTTTATTAGTCTTCAAGCTATATCCATGTGAGTCATTATGATGATCTCAACCATGTCTCTCTTAGGATAGGGAAAACCGCAGGGGCTGAGCTCAGTCCAGTTTTGCTGAATGAACAGCCCCCTCCTCCATTAGTGGGGAGGAGAAGGCAGCAAGGAGGGGCTTGGGCTCAAGTCACTGCACCTCTGGCTGCCTTAAGGGGTACGGTCCCTACCCCCCAAGGTGGTCATGAGGATGAAAGGAGATATTTGTAGAGTGCTTAGCATGGTGTCTGTGGGCAGAAATTGTAAGTTGTTCTGGGTCCCCTGACCCTGGCCCCCTCAGTCCGTCTGGTGAGTATATAAGTAGCCAGTATAAAGGAGCAAGAGCAGGAAATGAGATGGCCACAGGGAACCTGGGAGTCATCCCCAAACTCTCCCAAAGGTCAGAGGAGAAGAATTCACAAATTGTATCCTATATTGGCCAAAATTCAGGTCCTGGGGTCATGTGCTGACTCAGTAGAAGTCACCTGGGCTTTGCCGTCAGGGTTTGAGGTGTTATGATACATAAATCCCAGACAGATTCCAGACCATCAGGAACATGAGAATAGCTCTGAGATGATGTGGATATGTTAACTTTAAAGTTTTAGTGAGTTTTGAGATGATTTGGATAGGCTAATGAACTAACCCCCAAAGGCACAGAAATTAGTCTGTTCCCCCCCAAACCTATGAGACCTCACCCTCGTGACTCTGATGACTCCTCCTCCCCCTCCTAAGGATCTGAGCTGCTTGAGGCTCCCAACTCCAATCCTATGTGATGTGACTCATCCCCTTGCCATCCTCTTCCTCACTCGGCTTGCCTCCTTCCACACTCCCATTCCCCCATCACCCCCATCTGCCCCTGGCTTCATGTACTTTCTGCCACTGTACTGTCTGTGCTTAATTAAAGTGGGATTTCCTGCTGCCAGTTGTAGTCTGTCCTGGAGAGTACCTGAAGAACCAGGCATGCCTGCCATCATTTAATCAATTATCAAGTCAGCCTGGCACCCAGAAGGCATTTAATAAAGGTTTATTGATTGATTACTGTCTTAACTGGGAGACAGAAGAGATTCATGTACAAAATGGTGGGTGTAGGTCTTCTGAGTGGCATGGTGTGGGGAGAGAACCCAGGAACAGGCCTTCTTCTCTGTTTCTTCATCTGTCAAATGAGGAGGTTGGAGCAGCTGATGGCTAATGCCCTTTTCAGCTCTGGATCTGTGATGCCCTGATGCTGTCTTAGGCACTTATCCATTAGGTGTATTAATTTGTGCCTGTCTACAGAGCCTTTCCCTGAGGGAGGAGGCCATCTTACCATCATAGCCTTTCTATTACCACCTTGGGCACCCTGAAGGTCTAGCACAGTGAATGATAATTCTTCTCTGTCATCACCACCAATGGATAACCACAGGGGACATTGGTCTGTTTTAGCAGGGAATCCTGGACTAAGATTTAAGCCTTCTTAGACAGCTGGATCCCCAAGTAAGCCCAGAAGGCAAAGGCCAAGGAATATCACACTGGGAACGAAGAGGTAAAAAAATGAATGTGAGAGCTTCTCAAGAAGACATGACAATTATTTGTCCCCAGGGGTGGAAGTTCTAGTACTACGCATGAGAGGGCCAGGTCTGGAGGCCTTGGTGACCACAGCAACTGGGCTGGCCTGCAGGGTTGGGTTCTATTGGGGTAGAATGGTCACTCCCCATGCCCTGCCCTCCTTCCTTCTAGAGCAGCCTTGGGCCATCAGCCCTCTTGAGCTCACTACTGGTGTTGTCCAAGGTACACTGGGAAACCCCAATGGCTGTTCACCAAGAGTCAGCAGGCAAGGATGAGAATTATGTGAAACGAGAAATCTCTTTCCAAAGACACATCTGCCTTCCCATTCTGGCGGAGTTTAAGCTCTCCTAGCCTTTGCGGTACAAGTGTTCCATGGTGTGGACCACTTTCCCTCCCTATTTCCTGTTCTTCTGCCTCCTCCATGTTGTCCAGTATAGCACACGGGATGTTCCCAGCAACGGGCTCAGCCAACGTCACGGGCTGGTTAATCTTCTAGAATGAGTTTCACCTCCACTAGGAAATGCCCACACTTCACGATATAGTTTATTTCTTCACAGATGCCCCAGCTGCTTGAAAGGCTTTTGTTCAAATGGGACCTTGGCTGGGTGACCCCAAGAGATCGCCACAGAATGAGAGAATGTCAACTCTGACAACATGTATTTTCAAAATCTGCTTTTATTTACATTTCAAGTCAATCACATGCAAACTTTTAAAACAAGAATGTGATTAGCAAAAAGATGCATTAGAATTTTAAAATAGCAATTAAATATACAAAAATATAGCTTACAAAAACAGCAAATGTTTTAAAAAATGTTCTGCTGCAGAATCTTTAGTGTACAAATAGTCCGTGAAACCAGAGGCTCAGAGCTTCATGAACTTTTTCAGGAGTTACACGATATCTACTTGAATAACCCACTGGCACCACCACACAGAGTTATCTCTAGGACTGCCATGAGACACAAACTCAGTGACAAAAACACTCCCTTTCACAGGAATGGAGGAACTGCTGACCATTAATACTAGACATCTGGCCTTGCAATTATTCTGTTAAAGGAGAGTGGCACTCCAGCCATCCCAAAGGTCAAGAGATGATCACTGGGGATCTTGGGGGAGCTTGCTGGAAGAGCAATATCTTGGCAGATCCTGCTCAGGTTGAGCAGGGGCCTAAGCCTGTCCCCAACTAACAAGATGGCGCTGATTTTGGGCCCAGGTGCCAGCATCCGGGCTTGGATGGCCCTGGTGCAGTTAGAAATCAGTTCTCTTGATGTGTATAGGGATTTAGTTCTAGGAGAAATCTGTTCCAGCATCAAACTTCACGGTGGGGGTGAGAGTTTGGGATCCTTGGCCGCTCAGACAAACTGTGGTCTGGCAAATCAAGATGGCAGACAAACAATGCTGACCAGAACTACTTTTCTCTACAAACCTAGATTCTAAATTTGAACTTCAAAATATTTAGTTTTCAAGACATTTTTACATACTCTAAAATGGGAGTAAGCGTCTGAGTCCTGCTTTCCTGCCCCACTCTACAATCTACACTAACCTTTGAGATTCTCATCTTCATTTAGTAAAAACGTAGTGATTTTCTTACCCAGAGAGCGGCACAGTGCACAACATCCCTCCATTTCCTCAACAGTCCCTTGCAGTTTGGCTAAAGAAATGTTTAAAGTCAGGCTGTGGATCTGAGAGAGAGGGCTGGATGGATGGAGAGGAGATTCACAAAGTGCTTCTGAGTAGGATTTCTTTCAAGTTTCAGTTTTGAGGCTCAGGAATCAAATGCTTTTGGCCCAAGGTTGGGACAGGCTGAGTTTACTGGCAGGCCATGGGGAACCAAATGCCTTGTGGCCCAGCCCAGGAGTGAGGAGAGACAAAGGGAGATGGCACACAGCTCTGGATCTTGGTCTGTGTGTTTGGTGGATGACCAGAGAGGCAGTCTGACCTAATGGGACATGCACTAGTCTTGGTGTCAGAAGAGATCTGGTTTCAAATCCTAACTCTGTAATGAGATCCAGGGCGCATGACAACTTCTCTGGGTTTCAGTCTTACTTGGCTGTAAAATGGGGACATTAGACTTGTGATCCCTGCCCCACAGTCACTGAGGAAAGGGTTTCTGAGGGTGGAGGGGGTGAGATGTGGTCCCGACTTCACTGGTGACCCTACCAGAGATCGTCCCATGGGAGGGTGTCCGGGCACCTTGGGTTACAGAGGTGCACACTTAAGTCCAGAGACAAGAAGAGCTTGCCCACGGTTATGCCAGTAGCAAGTCAGGATTTGAACTCAGCTCTTTTGGCTCCAAATTCTGTTTTAACATAATGCGTCCCCCCACTAAGGAATAACTCTGGAAATAAAAATGGATAACCATGACAATGCTCCCATGACCTCAAAAAAAAAAATATGTATAGCCACATCCAAATCAAGATAATTTGACCTAATGCATTAGTGATCCCCCCAAATTCACAATAGAGGGCCCCTTTTCCTGACCAGGGTAGGCCACATTTGGCTTAGTGAAGACTCTGCTCCCAGCAGTTTGTTTCAAAATAGGATAAAAGGATGTGTAGGGAAGGAATTATGTAAAAAAGAGAAACCATTCTTGTTTCCTTTTCAAAGCAATACAGGGAGAAAGGAAAATAAATGGATTAATATGGTACACATAACAATACACATGCATGCATACACATAGCTAATTTCAAGCATGGTTACAAGCCAGTTTAGCTGCCACTAGGACACTGGACCTTTCCAGCTCACCAGATGGAAAACAATGCAGGCCAACCATCCACATACAGTTCCCTTCATGTGGGTGGGGGAGGGGGAAGAGGAAGGGAGAAGAGATCTTCAAGGCAGCCTAACAAGCTTCCTGTGGTTCCCTTCCTTTTCACCCACCTCCCATCACATCTGGAGTCTTCCTCTTTACTAGGGAATGAGGATAAGGGAAACGTTTCAATGAGCTCTAACAATCTAACAATGGAAAAGACCTGGCTAAACTAAGGGAAGTTAAGAACAAGGATTATGCCAACCACTCCCATATACTTGGCTCAAGCTGCCATGAATGCTCTGACGAGGTCTAGATCTGATCACTCTTTAGTTGGGCACTTAAAAGGTCAAATCAAGGGCATTTATGGCAAGGGTGAGGGAGGGAATGGAAAGTTTCTGATTTGTATAGAAACAAAGCATTCCATTATGTTGCAACAAAGCCAATGATATGCCTTACTGGAAAGGAATGTGTTTCAAAAAATGTTAACTCCATTTGTTCTGTGATTCTGGAATCAGTATTTCCAGATGAACTGACTATGACCAATGGAAGAGCCGAGGGCCCCCCTCTGAAATGTCTGTCACCAGTCAGCCATCCCCAGGGATGAGCTCCGGTGACCCATCGCTGTGTTGGGGTAATGTGTAAAGATGCAGCTGATGAACTGTGTGAGGGGGGACACCCCTCTCCCCCACCCCAGCTGGAGGCAATGGTGCATCTGAGGTAGTCATGAACACTACAGGACAAGAAAGCAATGGACGGGCAAGCCTTCAGAGGCAGGGAGAGGCTTCAGCCCCGGAAGATCAAGAGTATAGCCTGCGGCCTGTGCTCCTAATGGAAGATGCAGGGATCACTGGTTCCTGGGCAGCCCTTTGAGTGCTGCTGGGATAGTGAGTAATCAAAGCCTGAAGGAAATCCAGTGTCCTAGGGAAGTCTCAATACTGTATGAAGTCCGCATTTCCCTGTGGGTCACTGACTGGTCTGATCATGTTGTCAGTGTATCATAATGAGGTAATATGGCATCGTGCTAATAACACTGCCACTGCCAAGTGATACAGGCTAGTGCTAGGTGGGAGGGATTCAGCAAATGGGGGAAAAGACAAGCACAACTTGCTTTATGTTCAAAATCTGATTCTACAACTGTTGTCTCCATTATGAGAATGTAAGTCTCAGGGCACTTAAACACCTGTGCCCCTACTGCCTAGTACCATGCTGGCTGGGCACAGAGTAGGAAGTGCTGAATGCTTTTCCATTTGTTGATCTATTCATTATCCCTAAATGCTTTCTAGCAGGTATCCTGTCTACCTTCGCTGCAGACTGCTATGCAACAGACCAACTGAATGACTCTATAACAGGAAGTGCAGCAGCTGAGAAAGCAGGGAGGGCTGGTGCTGCCTTCCAGGCCTGGAATCAAAGCACCCCAGTTTCCATGTTCTATCCCTGAATCCCAATGAATTCGACAGATTCCAATTCAGCAGCTGGAGGTGAATGAATGGCCAGTGGCCTGCTGATTTAGTCCAACTTTCCAGCTTCCTTTCTTCATGTTTCAGCTAAAAGCACAAAAGTCACTGATCAGTAAGTAGGCAAAGGTCCCCAAACATCTCAATTAACAGATAAGATCTTCCTGGTTCTTCACCAAGGGACACTAAGAGATCAGGCAGTACCAGTGACTTTACCAGGGCTTTCGGCTTGATGCAAGGATCAAAGGGATTTCTTCCTCATTCCTTCTTTCTCTATCTTGGATTTAATACTGGTGTTAAATTTTTAACTACAAATAACCAAACAGTTCTGTATTGTTTTGGCCAGAATTCAAGGAATACACAATCACAGTCCATTTGGTATTTACATCAGTGCAGAACAAGTCCGGGAAAGAGTAGAGAATCCAGCTGGGGAAGGTCTTTAAGCTTGACTGAGAGGATCTCTCCGGTCCCTCCCAGTGCAAAGATTCTAATGGAATCAATACCTCCTTTATCTGCTCTGTCAGGGACTCTAGATTCATAGGAAACTGAGAAATGTGGTTGGCTTTTGGCGTGGTATCTTTATACTATATCTGAGGAGCTGCTGACTGAGCAGAACAGAGGGTAGATTTCTGTAATCTCCCAGCTCAGTTCTCCCAATAACTTCTTCCTTAACCTCAGTCCACACTTCATATTAACAAACGTCAAGATGGATTTGTGGGAACAGATGCAACTTTCTTCTCAGGAATTAGCCATACGGCCACAGTGTAGACATAAGATGAACTTCTGTAATACCAAGTTCAGATACCTTCTGATCCGCAAATACTAAGACGTTTTGGTTCTGCTGCTTTGGTTCAGTTGGGAATACATAGTAAACATCTGAAAAGCTTGCAGTTGAAAATAATATTTAAGATATTGGACTAAAATGTTTTGCCCTTAAAAAATAAAAGTCACTTGGTGAGGTCCCTCACCCAATGAAGCAGGGCAGTCAACATGCCTCAAAGGATGCAGTTCCACAGACAGCTGGGGTGGAAGGAAACCCCTTCGGAGGGGGAGGAGAAGCACAAGCTAAAAGCTTCACCAGACCCCAGATTTTTGATTTCTCTTTTGATTGTAGCCCTATATGGAAGACATGGCACTTGTTCCAAAGCAGCTCCATGTTCCTGTAAAGTTCTGGGATCTGGCTGTGAACAATAAAGCTAAGCTGTAAGGATCCTGAGATGAGTCAAAGCTTCTTTCTTGACGTTGGTCACTAAAATACTTTACTGTAAACCTGTCTCATCAAAGCTCAGGCAAATCCATTGGTTTCTAACATTTAACAACTGCCACAAATACAGAAGAAGGACAGACATTCAAAGCCATTACTGGCTCAGGAAACAAGCACAGAGCGGAACACGTGAAAGCACTACTAGAAAAGCAGCCTTCACTTCCACTGCCTGGTTAAGGAAACAACATGGCCTGCAGGGAACACAGTCATAGGCAGGAAACAGTGGATCCTGGCTCTCCAGAGCAGCAGCTTCTAAAGTGAACTCAACCTTCAATGTTTTTTCAAGCTAATAATAATTTTCCTTCTCTAACCTCTTAATCACTTCAATCAACTGAATGCTCCCTTTTTGATTCCTATGGATGGTGGGGATTGGGGTGCAAAGTTTGAAACACTTGAAGATGAAATCTCTTCCTTTTAGTTCAATCTTATGCCTGCCATGTTTCAAAGTGAAAGGGTCCCACCACCCACAGGTGGGGGACATCTTAAAGGTATAGCAGCCTATGTGGATATGAAGAGGGCAGTCAAGAAATTATGCCAAGTAGGTAGGATGGACTCTGAGAAATAGCTAACTAGAACATCTGCTTCTTTATAAGAGTTAATTTACAAAATATTTGGGTATCTCCAAAGATCAGACACTCTTGAGCCACTTCTATAAAAGTTTGTGAGTGCTAAGGAGAAAAAAGCTATCTAAATTCTTCTATAAATATGCTTTAAACCGTGTTCCAGATCCAAGTACAAAACTGAACACACAACCAATGGGTCCTTAATCCTGTGCTATTGAAGACAATATTTACAAGTTCAAATATTATTTTAAATACTGAGTGCTCCCTCCATGGGATGTTTTAAGTACAGTGCCTTGGAACTAACTTGAAACTCAACAACAGACACTTTGTTCTAATAAGAACAAAAGATGGAAAGAGGAGAGCAAGTAGCAAAGGGTAGAACTGGGATTGAATAGACAGGTTTTTGGAGAACAGAAGGAAGGGAACAATGGTGGGATTAATATTCTTCACTTTGCCAAGTTGGCTGGTCTTAGATATGTGGCTCTTGTAAGGGCACTGATTTTCAGGGGCGTTTGTGTCCACTCTGACTACATAGTCATTGGTAAATCCATTGGTGGTCCGGTCCATGAACGTTGTGTAATTGTGAACTCACTTTGAGTCAGTGGGGTAGTGATGACCCAGTCCAGAAGCTCCCTCGTCCAGTGGGTCTCCTGGCTGCCATCATCACTGTTGAAGACATCTGGTCACTCAGTTCTAGCAGGCTGGAAGTGCTGATGAAAACATGATGGTTTCTGCCCAGACTTTATCTGTCTCCTATTATTTGAAGCAAAACTCCAGTGTGAAGAGCTATGGAACACAGAGTCACAAACCCCTTTTGCCGTTGCTTAACCTTGCATATGCCATGTTTCCAGGTGAAAATGTACCCTGCCCACTGGGTCTGAGGCCCACAGTGGCTCAGGATTTTTCACTGGAACCACAGGATTCCAGGAAAGCCTCCCTCAAGGAAGAGAATGTCAGTGAGCCTTGAGCTGGCGCTGCTGGCCTCACCAAACACTGGTTCATCAGGACTTGTCTCGGGACCCACAGGAAGCATTCTGCTGCTGCAGTTTCATGCGTGGTCTACACACGTCTTCACCTGGCAGTCCAGTGGGGGGCAAGTCTCCAAGGCTCAGCCCCCACTCCTTTCTGTCATACTTACCATCACCCACTATTGCTTAGCAAAGGCAAACTCTACTTGGATATGAGTGCTTGGATTGCACATAGATTGACAAAGCTCACAGGAGACACTCCTGAAGCCAATGCTCTCTGACACCCACATCTGCAGGCTCAGACACTGCTGGGCCCTTGGTGCCAGGGCATCGGGTGGTCACAGAGGATTTTGGTGGTGACGAGATCCAAACATCTGGGCTCCAAGCTCATCAAAGAGCTTCTCAGGAGACATGGGGATCACTAGCATCACTGCAGGAAAAGGCCAACTCAGAGACTTGACATTCTCTGCTTGGGGTTCACTTCGATACCACGTGTGCAAGAGTCTGTTTTGTTGGAAGAGCTATACTATGTTCTCTGCTCCAGGGAGGGGTCCCTGTGGGGGACCATGGTCCTGCTTACTGTGCAGTTGGGCCAGCTGGAGAACAGGCATGTTGCAGAGGGGGCACACTTTTCGAACTTCTAACCATTTAATGAGGCACCTGGAAAGTGAAAGACAAAGAAGGAATTGGGGCATCAGTCACCTGTGCTTTAGCAATCCTTTCATCATGCCAGGTAGCTTTTCCTTTATAGTCAGATACTTCTGGAGGGTAGCTTTTCCTTTATAGTCAGGTAACACCTTCAAAATCCACAGACATTTCTTGCTTATAGTATTCACACTATTGTTGGGTTTGTCCTTCATTCATGAAGAGGACCATGACATCAAGATGATGACATGACTTGTAGTTGACTTTGATTTGAGTGAGGGAGGGCTATGCAAGGTCACCAACCTCACCTTCTTCTCCTGAGCCATCTGGGTCCAGTGGCCTGATATTCATCAGGATGGCTGGAGATGGCCCAGGATGCACTGGGAGACCTTGGGCACTTTCAGGCTAAGGTCTTCTCACATTCTTACTTTGAGTGAGATACACCCATTCGATGAATAGGCTTCTTTAGGTTGTTACCCAAGGGATGGCCCCTTTAACAACAACAAAAAAAAATCAAACTGGGAGGGGAAGGTCCTCAGAGTTCCTGGGTAAAAGAGGAACAATTACTATTTAGTAATTGAAGACAAGTGCACAGTTGGGCACCTGCATCCTACTGCACCTGTCACCTCCTCAGCATTTGACCTTTCTTCTCACCAATTTCCACCCACCTCCCCTACAATCTGCTTTCCCTCCCTCTCTGAATCTCTTCACATCCCCTCGGTCTGAAGGTGTGGGCCCAGATTTCCCAACCTCATCTCTCCAGGAAAGTAAACCAGAAGGCACCCAGGATGCACAGGAATGGAATGATGAACCATGGATGAGTCCTGGCTCAAGAGAATTCGACAGGTAACAACCAAACCTCGACAGGGCTGAAACTGTGTTTGTCCCTTCTAAAGAGAAGGATTTCTTAGGCATTCCATTTGCGGCCAAGGTTAGCTGCTTACATTTTATGTGGTTTCCCCAGTGACAGGCCCTTCCCTGGACCTCTTCTAGTCAAAGTCCATGCTGTAGAGGTGGTGTTCTTTGTCACTCACTGGTACTTGAAGGAATATGAGGTCTTAGAAGGTGGGAAACTAGGAGAACTATCTCTTATAAAAAATGAAGCACATGCAATTTTATTAGGACTACTAAAAGGGGCCTCAGGAAGTTGCTTCCAGGAAAGAAAGGAGAACAGCAAGAAAATGATTCTGTCTCGCTGAGCACAAACTCCAGCTTCTGATCACAGTCATGTTGTGGAGCACTTTGCGACGAGGGGGTCATTTTAGGGATGTGACCTCCAATGGTTTTGTGCTGGCCTGGCTCCTAACTGAGGAGAGCTCTCGACACTAGGGGCAAGGTGGAGTGAGCCAGTCAGTCCGGGTTATTTTTCTGCTTCCAAATGCTCATGTGATTCTCCATTAAGATGGTTCTAATAGTAATGGAGTTTCCTGGGATTTAGTAAACACAGTTTCAATTAAGGTGGGGCCACCAAAGTAACGTATCTGATCTTGGCCAATGCTTTTAGTGTGGAGGGGATACACATAAGCATTTGAACCTATTCCACACAGGACCTTGGTTTCAGAATGAACACCCGTATAAACTGTCACCAATGTGAGCTAGTAAATATACCATGACGCTGAAATAGCTCCATACTTACTTCCTGTGGAAAGCATGCTTACACGGACAGATCCCCAGCTCATCTTTGGGCTTGAAATCTTCTAAACAAACTGCGCAGATCTGAAAGAAACATTCCCGAGTGAGAGGAATCTATTGCTAGAAACACTCTAGCCTGTGAAATAGCCAAGCCCAAGCCAGGGGTTATGTGACACCCTCAGGGGCCTCCCACCTGCTGGGGCTCATCACATCTTGGTCAGTCGCTGTGGAAAAACAAAGACACAGACACCACAAGTGAGTGAACACTCCAGGCACTAGCTCAGCGTTGTGTCCTTTGTTATGTCTGGCCTGCTCACGCGTATCTAGAGAGGTCATGGCTAGGCTGTTCATATACCACAATTAGCTACAGGTAGACCCTGAAACAAGGAGCAGCTCCTCTTGGTTTCTGCGAACATCTGCTAAGCTCTTTACAAATATGTAATTTGATTCTCACAACAATCTTGTGAGGTAGGGGCTCTTATTTTACTATTGAGAAAACTGTAGCAGACTAACTAGTAAGTGTCTAAAACCAGAGGCAAGCTCAAGTCTTCCTGAGTCCAGGTCCGATGCCCAGGCACTGTGGTGCCACCTGCTAATCTATACAGGTTTTGATTCAGATACATCGTGATTAAGAACGTTTTGAAAACATGAAAAAGGTAATAGAAAAACCAAAGTGTCTGAAACGCTGGCTGCATTCTCACCAAATCTGGCATTCCCTTGGGCTAATCTTGCAGGTCAGGCTCTCTGACAGGCAAGGAAAGAGCCAGGCTGTCCTAGGGTTGACTGTGACCCCCTGGGGCAGCCACCTTTGACACCAGCAGCACCCAGGGGCGTAAGAGATGGTGTTACATAAATACACTGAAGAGAAGCTAAGTGTTTGAATTTGACCAATACAATCCCCCCTCCTCAGGCCCCTCAGTTCAGCTTCTCACTGTGCTGGGGAAAGCAGCCAAGAACCCCCAGCAGAGAACTTCTAAATTTACATGCCAACTTTCCACTGCAGATTATCTGAGAGCTTTGCATGGAAGGAAGGGTTCCTCAGCAGACTGGTGGCACTTCTCTGTAGCAAGCAGCAGGGATGCACAGAGGGTGGGCCGGTCAAGGCCACAGGAGCACAGGCTATTTTTAAGGCAGCATGTGAGGTTTTCAGGGTTCATGGGAAAAGGTTGCTCATGTACAAGGAACGTGGACTTGTTCTCTCCTTTCTGCTGCTTCAACTGCGATATGGAAAACTCTATAAACAACACGTCAGCCTGTAGTAAAATGCTATTTATAACCAGTGGCAACTCTCAGCTTGGCATCACCCTAGGGCTGTCAGCACCTATTTTCATCTGACATTAAAAAAAATGTATTTTAAAAAGTTGCTGAATTAATGCTCAGCAAAGTTCCCATCAATTTAGTCCTGGGAACCGTGAAAATGGGAGGTTTCTGTAGCAGTGTGTGTTTCAGGAAGAGGCATGATCCTGGGTTGCAGCCCAGTAGGGGGTTGAGTCTTTCCCCTTTGTGGGTCAGTGCTGGTCCCAAAGCTTGACCTCGAGGTCAGAGAAGAGGCCGGGGTCTCTAAAAATAGCTTTCCCATGCAAGGGTCTTCAGTCACACATGCTGCTTCTGCTTTATGCCAGGGCGTTTTTTCAGAGTGAGCAAGGCTTTCGTATTCTGGATAAACCCTAACCATTCTCCTGTCTGGCCTTGGGTGTACAGCCCCAGAGGGATGCTAAGGAGTGGCTCACATTATAGATGAGGAAGAGGGACTGATAACCACATTCTCCTTATACACCTTGAAACATATAAGTAAGTTAAATACTTGGATATGCCTTCAGTGCCTGAGGTAGCTGGCTTCTGAGCTAGAGGACCTGGGTTCAAATCCTCCCTCTGCCTCTTATGATCTGTGTGACCTTAGACAAGTCATTGACCTTCCACAGGCCTGTAAAGTGAGGAGTACTGGATTAGATGGTTCCTGAGTCTCTTCCAATTCTATAGCTATGATCCCATGAAACTGGGTGGAGGGGGAGAATAGGAATGAAAGGCACGGAATGAGCTTTTAATCCAAGCAGCCATGCGATGGCTTCTCCAGGCCCTGATCGGACCAGCAAGGTGTCTGCTACCAAAGAGCTTGTTACGTTTCTGGGGCTAAAAGCATTAATACCTTTTAACTTCATATTTTCTTCTTGTTCTTTGGGGATACTCCAGCTCACTTGAATCCTGATTTATAATAATATCCTTTCCAACTGAAAACAGAGGGAGAGAACCTATTTCTAATCCTTTTTTATATTTACAGGGGATGGGGACCGCACCTATGATGTCACTCACTGGTCTAGAAAACTTCCAGATGAAGAATTTCCTCCTCCAGTGTGGGTTGGCTCTTTCTCTGCAGCTCGGAGTCCTCAGATGGGTCAGAGGCAGGGCTGAGACCTCAGGCTGCCTCTGTTGTACAGGTATGTGCATGTGTGTATGTATGTACGTATGTGTATATGGGACTACTGACACATAGGCTAATTCCCATCCCCTGTAAATATAAAAAAGGATCAGAAATAGGTTCTCTCCCTCTGTTTTCAGTTGGAAAGGGTATTATTATAAATCAGGATAGTATAAAACTGACAACAATTTGGTTAGCTATTTCCTGTAAGAAAATGTTACTTCAAACAGGTCCACGGACAGCTACTGCTCACCCTCCTTCTGCTGCCTAGGATGCCAAGGTGTGGGAAGATTCAGAGGCCTGCCCCAAACACCAGAGTGAATCAGACCTGAAGGACTTCTGGTTCCTCAATCAGTTCTCTGTCCCTAAAACAAAAGTCTCCCAAACGCTGACAGACGTTCTCTAGGGAGGCTTCCATTCTCAGATCCACTTGATGACCCTGGCCTGTGAGAGGGGAAAGGACTTCTAAAGCTCCCTCCTGCTGGGACCTGAACACCAGAGTTCACCATTTTAGATCTAACACACACTTAGTTTTCTCCTGACCCTAGAGCATGTACAACTTCCACCCTTTAGGACTCATTTCAGGCACATAGCTGCCAAGGTGATAGGGTCACAGGATCATAGATGGGAGCTAGAAGGGGCCAGCTAAGGGAACTGAGGCACAGAGGGGAAGAAGAATTGGGGTCAGAGGCATGTGTACTGACTCCAGGTTCAGTCCACATTCAACCATATCACAAGGTCTAAGGTCGGAATGAAAGTATTTCTCATTTAGTTTGTACTTCCAAACTTATCTTCCCCTTGAAGAATTTAAACAACTTTTGATCAGAAGTGCTTCCTCCAGTAACTCTCAAAGACAGTATTCACCCTCCTAACCCAAGTACATGGGGGCCCAAGTGGGTTTCATCAAAGATGGCCCCAGCAGGCTTATGGGCAATGCTAACAGGTCGCTGCTGCTTCCAATATAGATGCATTCTTGACAAATACAAGTCTTTTCCAGTGACTGCTGACAAGATGAGAGTCTGTGTGTACAGTCAAAGTCATTTCCCTGATACTTCCTTTAAGGTACAGCTATCAGTCTTGTCCCTCTGCTGGCCTAGCAAGCACAACTCCAATACCCCCGAAGACTTCCAGCATGGCTGGCCCCTCATTCAGGGCACCACATTGGTCCTGACAGTAGACCACTGATGGCTGGGCGTGAACCCAGGTCTTCCTGACTTCAAGGATCTCTCTCCTACAGCAGGTTAGGGATGCATTTCAGAGTTGGAAAGGACCTTAGCAGCTAAGGCTAAGCCAGACACGAAGGAATCCCTATAACATCCTACCTGACAAGTGGTAACCTAGCCATCTGACACCACTCCTTCTGGGCCCAAACAATCAGACAGTAGGTATTTATTAAAGGCTTACTGTGTGCCAGGCACTGTGTTAAGTGCCTGGCACTTCCCTGACCTCAGGGAGCTCCTAATCCAATGATGGATATGCAAAGGAATACATACAAAGCAAGTTATATACAAGATCAATAGGAAATAACCAACCAAAGGAAGGGGAAGGCTTCCTGTAGAAGGCAGGGTTTCAGTTAGTACTCAAAGGAAGTCAGGAGGTCAGAAGGTAGAGGAGGGAGAGCACTCTGGGTCTGGGAGACAGATGGAAAAAATGTCCAGGGTGAGAGACAGAGAGAGGGTCTTGTTTGTGGAATAGCCAGGAGGCCTGTGTCACTGGATCAAAGCACATGTTTTGGGGAGGAAGGTATAAGAAGACTGGAAAGGTGGAAGGGGACTGGCTTATTTTAAACACCAAATGGAGGATTTTCTGTTTGATCCTGGAGGCCACAGAGCCTGGAGCTACTGGAATTTCCTGGGGGGGAGGGGGGCAGGGTGTGTGACATGATGAGGCCGATACTTTAGAAAAATCACTTTTGAATGCTGAGTGGTAGAAGAATTGAAGTGGGGGAGAAACTTGAAGCAGGCAGACCCATCATTAGACTATTGTAACAGTCTAGGCATGAGGTGATGAGGGTCTACACCCGAGTGGGGGCAGTATAGGAGGAGAGAAGGGAGCATATCTGAGAGATGGTGAACAGGTGAAATCAACAGGCCTTAGCAAGAGCTTGGATATAGGCGGGGGAGGGAATGAGAGATAGTGAGGAGTCTGGAATGACTCCCAGATTGTGAGCCTGGGGCCCTGGGAGGATGGTAGTGACTTCTACAGTCATGGGGAAGGTAGGAGGGGGAAGGATTAGGGAGAAAGATATAATGTCTGCTTTGGACATGTTGAATTCAGATGTCTGCAAGTCATTCAGTTTGAGATGTCTGAAACGCAGTTGGAGATGGGAGAGTAAGGCAAATCTGATTTCTCCTCAACACTCTGGGCTTCCCAGTGCTTGGAAACAGCTTTAATGCCCACCCCGGCCCCCCCCTCCCCCCAGTCACTTTTATTTCAGGTTTATATGTCCTTCAACCAGCCCTCACAGGTTGTGGACTCAAGTTCTCTCCCCATGCTGGTGTTCTTGGAATGACCTCCAGCTCTTCAAAGCCCTTCTTTAACAGAGGCCCCCCAAGTGAACACTGCCCTCCAGATGAGGTCTGATAATGTGAGGAGACAATGGGATGGTCACCCACCTCCTCGAAGAAGCTCTGCCTCTTTTAATTCAGACCAAGATTGAATGTGCTTTCTTGGTTGCCATACTGACTATCACCTATGGAGCCTGTTGGCCCCTAAAACCTCTACATCTTTTTCAGAATTCTTAACTAACCTTCTCTCCCATCTTATGGCTATGAAGTGGATTTTTGTGCCCAAGTATAAAACTTGACATCTACTGCCACCAAACTTCACTTTTTCACACTCACTTCAGTGCTTTTAGTTGTCAAGAAGGTGCTGTATTAATTCTGCCTTCCAGCTCTGTGCCTCTGCCAATGTGAGAAGTACAGCAACTATGCCTTTATCCTAGTCACTGATAACAGTTTTAAACTGCACTGGGCCAGTGCAGACCCCTTGGAGACTTTCTGCTATGGGGTCATCGAACCATTAACAAGTTCTCCAGAATCTGAACAACCAACCTGTTTGCAATCCATCTGACTGTATTATCACATTTTCATATCATATTATCATATCCACATTTCCCCATCTTCTTCAAAAGAAAAGCAGAGATACTTTATCCAAACTTTGGCTGAGTTCGAGGTGATATATAGCATTCCGCTCATCTGATTAGACTTAGTAATTCTGTCAAAAAGGGAAATGAGGTTAATCTGTTATGACCTCTTCTTGATGAAGCCAAGCTGGGCTTTGTAATCACCACTTCCCATTCTTTAATGAAATGCTTAAGAGTAATCAGCAGACAAAAGAGTGAAAAATTAAACATGAATACAGATGAAAACCCAGAAAAACCCTAGGTAACTCTATCCACTAGATAGCCACAGAATCCCATTCTAAACAGAGTGTCCTTGTCTAACTACTTGATACAGGTCCCTGAGCCAAATGGAGTAAAGGCTGCTGCTATGCTCTGCCCTGGCTGGTCACCTGATGATTTTCACAGACTCAGACATTCCAGAACTGTGGTTCAACTGCTTACTGGTTTCGGTATCAATATTAAAACAACGTTCAATGTGTAACCATTTTGCTCGGTTGGTAAGCATTTAATCAGCCACAGGGTGCCAAGCTCTGTTCAAGGCATTGTTTTCTTAAGCTACAGGAATGCACAAAGAAAAACACTTTGGTACACGACTCCTGCCACTAAGAAATCCAAAGAGAATGGAGCCAAGGGAAGTCAAGAAGCTCATGATGGTCCCTGGGAAAAGACTGTAAAACAAGGGTGGTTTTTCTCTGCTAGGCCTTCAAGTTATGAGTCACAAGTAGGTCAGCAGCATCAGCAGGGCAAAAGAAAGAGGGGGGAATGTAGATGGCAAGCTAATCTCAACAGAAGGCAATGAAAGGCAGAGATCCTAAGCAGGAGCTGGGTCACAGTACCGGGCACTGTAAGAAACAAGCCTCTTTCTGTTCCTATGTTGTCATTGTCCAAGTCTGAAATCACAACTTGTAATTCATGATCTTAAATAGGGCTTTTGGATTTGGAAAGGTTAAAATCCAGCAAAGATCAATGCGATGGTCAAACCTGGATACATTTTACCCAGTGTTAGGCTTGAGGCCTTGGGGAATAACTGTAAGAAGAGCTCTTTGATAAAGGAATCTAGCTAAGGGAAAAGGGAATTTCAGAGTTGACATGACTAAGTTTAGATGACTCAGGAAGACTTGAGTTCAAATTCGGCTTCTGACACCTATTGGGCATGTGATGCTGGCAATTTAGCCTCTCAGTGCCCCTAAAAACTCCCTAAAAATATAAACTGCAGAAGAATTGGCCTTCTGTGCTGAGGGAAAGCTTCCCTCCACCCTGAGAACTTCTTACAATAACGATCATAGGTCTGACCCCAGCCCAAAAACCAAATCCACCAACCCTGTTAACTAAAAACATCTGGCAGATAACAATGCCACTTTGTAGTAACATCTTCAAAATCCAAACCCTGTAGTAAAGTCATACACTCACTCTCATGGCACTTGGCTGACTGCCCGATTTATAAAGCTGCATTATCAAATTAACTGTCTCCAAATGTTATTTCACTTAATATTGTGTTTCTCTAGGACCAAATAAGTCAGGTGAGGATATGTCTGTAGATATGGGTAACACGAAAGAGGGGAAGGATACAAAAACCCTCACAAATATGAAGTCATAGCCAAAGTTATATAATAAATTGGCATCTTAAAGCTCCAGCCCAACCCCCACCCCCACTTCTGTCTGGCTCCTCCTCATCCCCATATGTCCTTGCTTTGAACTCCACGATGTCTCTCCTCTCAACTGGTACGGCCTATCCCCCACCTGGACTGTTAGAACTGTCTCCTTCTTGGCTTCCCTGGTTCAGGTTCTTCCCTGGCTAATCTTTCTTCCACCCAATTGCCAAAGGGATCAAAAATGCACAGGCCTAACTCCATCACCTCCCTTGCCCTAGAACATGCTCCAGCAGCTCCTTGTTGCCCCTTTGTATAAAAATGACAAGCTCTTGTTTGGCTCTGAAAGCCCTTTACATACATTCGAGGCTAGCCTCCCAGGCTTGTCCCTCACCGAGCCTCATACCTGATATTCCATCTCCTGTCTCATGTCTTTGAACAGCTGCCCCTCGGCCCTGACATGCACTGCCCACTAACCTTTATTCTCCTCCAGAAGGCTCTCCTAGGTGCTAGGGCCTCTTCACAAAAACTATATCTACCCCACATGCACTTCTAGGTGCACTGTACACGTGCTTTTCCAATAATAGGTTGGATGGAAACTCCTGGAACGTGGAGGCCATTTAGATTCTGTCCATCCTCACTCCTTCCCAGCCCAGAGTCAGGCCTCTCCGGCCTCCTCCAGCCATGCAGCAGCTCTGTCCTCTTTCTCCTCTCTTCCTACTGCTTTTTTCTGTGCTGTCTTGAGGAAAGGGGTTATTGTGCATGCATTTTGTATCTCTGACACTTGGCAGAGTGCCTGGCACACTTATTAAATGCATACCCATTTATTCACCCATTCTGTGCAGAGCCTGACACATAACTGGCCCTTAAGAAATAACCATCAATTGCATTTTGCAAAATTAAACAATTCAGTTGAACACAAATTACAAGAGTTTGAACAGAATATGTAAATTCCTTGCATTCATTTAACAATTCAATTCAGGTACCAGGGACACCAAGGCAAGTTCCTGCCCTCTAAGTCCACACATTCTAGTGTGGAAACAACACTCTGTACCCAGCTAAGGTTTTACAAGACACACTGAAGCTAGCCCAAAGATCTGTGATTCTCTGATTCAGGAGTTCTCTTCAACAATGCAGATCAGAACCCTGCTATAGAACTCTTGTCCATTTGCTGCCCAGTGGTCACTGCAGATCATCCATCTAAGCAGAAACCTCCCTGCTTTCTCCTGACATCACGACACTGGTGGAACTTTCTGGCTCTTCACTGGCCTTTCCTCCCTCTTGCCATGTGATAAATCCAACTGCTCACTGTTCTTTGGGGTTCCTTTCATTGGCCTATGTGGGTTACTCAATGGGTTTTTGGAGGTAGTGTATACCATGTCCCACTGCTACATAGGCAATACTGGTAAGATGCCTGTGTTGAAAAGAAAGACTTGTTTTACGGACAGCTTGGGGTCAGTAAAATAGCTTGGCAATTTCCTAAAAGCAATCTATCTGTTTTCTTCCTCTTCATTTCACGTCTGCCCCAGACAAGGTGTTGGACAAGCCTTATAGAGTGTCCAAAGTCCTGCTGAAATTTGGGCAACAGACATTCTTCATCCGTTTTTTCTGTTCTGTAGGGAGGGACAGACCAAATTCCTGTGAGGGCTTGTAGAGCTCTTCTAAAAGGACCTGCAATGTCTGGGGCCAAAATACCATCTGCAAACACCCATATACTGATATCACTCAGGGCTCCTTGGAAGATCCAACAACAGAAGAATCCCTGCTGAATTACTCTCTTCCATGAGGTGAGGCATAAAACTGGGAGATGTGAGCTTACTGAACATATCTAACACCATTACGGAAGAGATCCAGTGTAGCATAGTGGCAAGACTGAAGCAGGAGTCCTGGTGGGGGATGAGGTCCTCACGATATAAAACACGGGCAGCATAAACACAAAGTAATTTCTGGAGTTGCCACTGGGAAATCAAAGAAGGTCACCTGGAGGACGTGGCATTGGGGCTATGCTTTGAAGGCAGCTAATGAGTTACAAATTTAAAAAAATACCATGTTGGAATCTCCTCGCTGCTCTGATTTCAGAGGTAGTATTGGGAAATTTAGGATCAAACTTGAGTAACGAGCAGGGATTTTCTAACTAGTAGAAGGACACCAGCTGGTTAAGTAACCTTAGCTTATCCTGTACAATCAATAGTCTCCTGATGACCGGTCACTACCTGGGCATGTTTTCATTCCATCAGGTGACACGGCCCTCCATAGAATGGCAGGTGTCTTTGCTCATAAGCAGCCACAGGCAAAACTGCATAAAGGAATCACTACCAAACCATCAGAAGTAGGAAAACAGATCCGAGTTCAACTTCGGCTGAAAGGGAGGGTCCCAGCACAGCCTTCAAGGATACCTCCCCCAAACTGTCTAGTGCTTTCTCAGAGGCAAGTCAGGGGACTCAGCTGTATGAAGCCCATTACGGACTGCCATTCATGCTCTTAGAACAGGTTCTGTTTAAAACAAGAATGCTCCCAGTTAACTACCACATAAGATTCACTACTCACCTCATGCAAATTCAGTTCCTTAACTTTTTCTTTTAATATAACCTGAAAAACAAAAGCTTAAGTTTTTATGCTGATCTGCTTGTGTCCTCAGACTTGGTTGTCATTCTATTCATAAGCTTTTAGCAGTTTTTCTTCTGCACAGGCACCTCATTCCCCTGGAAGTTTAATGCTTATCAGAATTTTTTGTTTGAAATGAACTTACATAGCATTTTAATTAATTACTTTGTGGATCATGTTCAGAGACCCTTTACTCACTCCCAAGACAGTTTAATGCTATGTTTGATCAAAAAAAAAAGTCATCTAAATGTTTCTCCTAATTGGAGGATATAAAAAAAGGAACGACAACTAAAATGAATGTCAGAATAATGAGGTCCTTTCCACCTCTTAGAAGACAAAAGAGAAGGGCAGAGTATTTTCAGGAAGGACATCTGGGATAAAACTGGTTTTATGTTGTAGGAAGTACATTTCAGTTTAAAACAAAAAAGCAAGGAAGTCATGTTTAAGAATAAGAATTTGAGAACTGAGGTAGATCTCTTCCCTGTTCTCACTAAAGTAACAAAATAACTTTTATGGTAAGTCCCATTAAAAAAATAATTATTGCATACTACCATCCTCTGCCTTGGGAATGTGCCCATGTTCTAACAGCGTATCTCATCCACTCTGGGATAAGTTTATTTCCCTCTTTGGAGGCAGTTTTGCTTTCTGACTCAGCCAGGGGCCAGTTTCACTTTCTAGCTGAGCCTGCCCACGTATGGCTGGTGTGTTGATGTGCCAACATTACAGGAGGAAGCAAATAGAACGTAATGTTTGTGTAGTGTTACTCACTAATGTTAAAGGGCAACCAATGCTAAATAAAACAATTCAGCTACTGAAGTCTCTCTGAAGGTTTCTTTCACTTGCCTGCCTTTTAAATTGTTTTTTTATGAGACAAGAAAAGATAACTTTTATTTCTGAAGAACTCTTAAGAATGGTTGATGGGATAAGAGACCGCTGCCAACAGGTAAAAGTACTTTTTGGGCTTACTTAGCCAAATTTGGTGATCACCATTAATACAGAAAATTGAGAACTACTGGATGTATTAGGGCTTGGGGCTCCTTTGGACAGGTCATCACTAACACGCCTCTATTTAGTGCTTTGCTAGGTTACTTCACTGGCAAGTTATGCATAAGCTGATAAATGGGTGTGGAATCTGAAAAGAAAGCAATTCCTACCATAAGATGCTCCATTGAAATCAAAGCCAAAACAATGGTTTATTGAATGGATGCTAGCAAAATTGCCATTTAAAAGTCTAGGGCGTTTTAACTCCAGACAGAGAAGCTTCTAAGGTGATTACGATCAATGCAAACCACAAAGTCCACATTAAGTAGCTTCAGTTCTCATCCTCTGCCCTGTTTTCCACTTTATGGTGCTGTAATCTACACACAAAATCAGAAAATGTTGTGCCATGTAAAAAGCCAGCCAAATGCTAGTCAATTCACTCTTTGATGACAGAAACTTAAAGCAGTACACATAGCATTTACATACTTCCTTGCAAATGACTTCAAAGAGATTTAAAAGCAGACACTGACGTATGCATTAGATTTGGGGGTGATCATAAAATAGGAAGATTATGAAGAAGCAATTTACTGGGATGTTGAATACTATAACAAATGAAATTGTAGCAGCCTTTATAAATCATTCAATAAAAATGTTTTCAGATTAGATCTAAAATGTCCCTAAATAAATTTAAGAGCTTTTAGTAAGTAGTTTCTTGGTTTATTCACAGGTTCTTCAGCTCCTCCTGCTTTTAGCCCAAACTTTCCACATTTAACTATTCTCATTACAGATATACACATCTGCTTGAAATGTATATTTTTGTCAAATTCAAGTTTATAGAGCATCTACAAATGGCAACAGTAGAATATTAAACGCAGGAACGATGGATTCCTTTAACAGAAAAGAAAGCTCACTCCAATTGGCCCAACAATTTTTTTTATCCCAAGCTGTGGTCAATTTCCTGTCATGTCACTATGTTGGGCTCTTAGTTTTCAGTCGCTCAAAGTTCTAAGTAAAAAGGCCTGGCCTTGATATATTTATTTACAACTAGCCTAAAGGTTCAATGCTAAAATAAATTAATCAATTGACAGGCTTTACAAGGTGCTTAACCTTGGCCTCAGTGCTGAGCACTGGAAGAGAGAAGCCCAAAGACTTTCCACATTTCCAGTGGAAACAGCACAGTCACGAGCAGCCGGTCAGAGTGCTGGCATTCCTTTTTAAGAAAGAAACCAAATGAAAGAAAAGACACAAACTACTTTTATTATCTTACCTGTTTGTAGGCATAAAATTCTTTGTGGGCCTGGTGTCTTAGCCTAAAAGAAAACAACAGGAAGAAGGTAAGATTCCCCATGTTTTAAATCACCAAAAACCATGAACTATGCTAAATGCTGAGGAAACAAACATACAAAGTAAGAGATACCTGCTCCCAAGAAAATGACTCTCTAATTGGGGAAGACAACACACACAGGAGATTTCAGTTTCAGGGCCCATGGAAAGGCTTGGGACTTGGCCCTTTGGGCACATTAGTAGGGGTCAGAGGGCAGTGCCTGGGGATCTGGAGGGCATAATGGCAGTGCTGATCAGGAGGCCCAGAAGATCTCTGGACAGAGGAGCAAGCAGGGCAGATGATGAGGCCTGGTAGGACTCCATCTCACTGGATGTGTTACTCCAGCAATGACGCCCAGCTCATCCAAGCAGTATGGGCAGCCAGGTCTCTTCTCCAGCATCTAGGATGGGGTCTGGGCAAAAGGAGGGCAAAGGGGAAGGGCATGCGTACTGGTGGTTCTTCCTATACAACAGAAAAAAGGGGGACTGTTCCTTGTAACAAAGATGTAATCTGCAGCGGCTCATTATAGATTCCTGAGTGAAATTCAAATACCTTTGACTCTCATTTGAGGCTTTCTATAAATTGATCCCAACCTGCCTATCAATACCTTTACAATCTTACTTCATAGTACTCCCCCTACACATTCCAGCCAAGAGACAGTTCTTTGCCTACAGAACACACACCATGTATCATTGCTTTCAAATTTGGCTAGAAATGTCCCTAGTCTAGAAGGCCTTAAGCCCAACTGATTTCACCCAACTGACCTTTTACAGAGAAGGAGTACTTGAGACTATTTTTTTTGGCTCTGATGTGCTGTAAATCCTCAAGTTGTTTTGTGAATATGCTTTTTAGATGAACCTGACTGCATAGGTACAGCAGTCCCTCGGCATTTTTCTAAAAGTGTAACATCCACACTACATTCTTGAAATTCCATACATGAGGAGTTGAATCCCAAACACACAAACCTGACTATCAGTTTACAAAGAAAGGATGATAGAGAAGTGAGGCTTCAAACGGAGTTCTGGTCTTGGTTCTGCGATCTACTGGTTGCAATGGTCTGAGCTCTGACCCTTAGTAGTCAGGTGACCCTTTGAACTTCAGCTTCCTTAGGGGGTGTAATACTTGTATTACGTATCGCCTCACAGGATTGTTGTGAGGAAATTTCTTTGTAAATCTTCACATTGCATAAATATGAATCGTCATCATGGTTAGTAGTTGAGGGGACCTCCTCTCTCTGGGTCTCAGTTTCCTCATCTGTAACATGAAGCAGTTGAACTAAATGGTCTCTAAGATTCCTTCTAGTACAATATCCAGTGAATCTCAACACACACTATTGAAAGAAATTGTTTCTTTTTGTAAGGCAAAGACTCATCTCGTAATCCAAATAATCATTCATCAATGGGCTGGTTTGGTTTGCATTTCTGTGGACTAGATTTCCTTAAGGTAAAGATATATCTGTACTGCTGTGACTTACTATGTTCAGCACCTAGCACTGCCTTCATTTCAATTACATCATGCTCTCACCTCGACAAGGATATTAGGAAATGCTTATAGAGTTGGAGAGAATGAAATTCACTTACTAGGTTAAGAATCAAACATGATAAATACATTTCAATTAGATTTAAAATTTTTAGAACACAATGTTTTTTTTTCTGGGGAAACCCCCAAATCCTCAATTTAGCTTTTACCCTAAATACATTTCATTCTAAGTACAGTTTTTATTTCATGGTTAATGACAAGTCAAATATATGTAAATTTCATTTGTAAGCTTTAGCTAAAATTGAACCTTTTGCACAATGTTCTGCTAAGTTTTCTTTAAAAAAGAAAAAAGAATAAGAATATTTCATTTTTTAAAAAGTCTGCAAACTGCTAAGATTTATCTCAGGAATTAAGGTATAAGCTATAAAGGTAAAAAAAAAAAAGGAAAAAACTTTTGATACACTGAATCCCTAACTCCTCTGTTATAATCATTAAATTGGTGGCAAGAACCACAATCTAAAAATGCAGCATCTCTAATCATGACCTCATTGAACCTACGGATAGTAGCTTCCTCCAGGAGGATCTGCTCATACCTGCCTTTTGAAAAAGGTGACATCTTTATGAAAGAAAGTTGCTGAATGGATGAACTGTAGTCTTTGCTAACATAACACTTTTTCTCCTCTAAATGTGGATCTCTCAAGGTTGTGAAATCTTGAAAATACATGGATCACAGAGGTCGTAGATCTAGATCTAGAAGAGACCTCAGAAGCAAGCCAGGCCAACTCATTCTGCAGATGAGGATATTAGGCCCAAAGACACACAGGTAGCAGGGGGTAGGGCTGGGTCTTAGAACTGGGGTCCACAATTCGGAACTATCTGGCTGCTCTCAAACTCTCTTAATGCTCAAGGAATTTATTTAAAAGCAAATAGTCAGTGTTCCTGTATTCAGTAATTGCAGTACTATTTCCCAAAGTTATTTCTATTTATTAGGTGCCAAAAATTTTACAGAGATGAATAAAATTGCCAGTCTCAAGGTCAGAACACTGAAAATTGAAGTGCTAGCTGAGCAGGCCTTCATCACATAGCTGCTATGACAAGCCATATTTATTTCCAGAACATAACTCTTCATGTAATAACATTTAAAAAATCTAACAATCCTCTTGAGCTTTTGAACATAATGTCTGACACGCCACCAAATAAGAAACAGCTTTTTTTTAGCCTGAAGATTTCATATAATTTTTGTTTATTGCCCATAAATAGAAACACAGTTTCTAATCATGAAAACACATGAGTATGAAACCACAAAATTTCCCCAAACACTCATATATTCCTTAATAGACAAATGAAATTTTCTGTATTCTATTAAAACTATGAGATCTTGCATTTTAGCTCTCCAGACTGACAAGTTATTTGTTTCTTCTAATTTTAGAGTCTGAAAGGCTAAAAAGGAACAAACAAAAACCTCTAGTTTCTACATAATTGAAAAATTAAAAAGATCAATAACCTACATATATAATGTGTTAAGCTTATATAATCAACAAATTATCCATGTGTATAATCAGATTTTATTCCTTTGCTTATGTTTTCGTAGTAAGTAAACAAAATTGTCTGCTTCTTTTTTTGTTGGCTCATTAAAAACAATCTAATGAAGTACAATGCCATTGCATAAAGCCATGCTTTCAAGACTGGTAGATGTTATTAGGATTCTTCCATTCTTTTAATAAGATTAAGGGCTTAGTGGGGTTTTAAAATAATCAACAGCCTATAATAGGCCCTTCTATATTTTGGAGTGAAATTAAATATTTGATTCTCCTAAGCCTCACTTAATAATTGTTTCTTTTTCCTTTCGCTTCATGTGAAATGTATTCTGTCCTCTTCAGTAATTGTTTTGGTTTTAACATTAAACTGGCAAGTTGCCCACAATCTCCATACTACCATTCACAACATATATTGCTCTGACTGCAGTGGTCCTGAAAGTAGTTCTATTTCAATGATCACAAAATCCTAGAATTTCTGAGCTGGAAGGGATCTCGGAGGCCATCTGGTCCCAACCACACCCAACTGTACCCAACAAGCATCATCTAATCTTTCCTTGAAGGCCTCTAAAGAAAGGGGAACTGGGAAGGAGTAGTTTGTCAACGGGTAGGGAAGGAAGCTGGACAGCCAGAAGGTAAGAAGTAAATGGGAGGTGAGTAATGATAGATGGCTCTGTCTAGGAGGCTGGCTGCCAAAAGAAGAAGCACAGGACTCTACTCAAGCAGCCACTACATAATTTCAGGCCCTTGTCACCTCTGGATGAACTGTTGCAATATATTCCTGTCTGGTCTTCCCGCTCTGAGCCTTTCCCTACTTGAAATCCATCCTCCTAAATGACAAAATGATTTCCCTAAAAGGCCTAGGCCTGGCCATATCACCCTCCTCCTCCTCCACCGCTGAATAAATTCTTTTTCTTGTTCATTTGTTTTAGCTGTGCCTGATTCTGTGACCCCATTTGGGGCTTCTTGGCTATTTCCTTCTCCATCACATTTTACAGATGAGGGACTGAGGCAAACAGGGTGAAGTGACTTGCCCAGGGTCACACTGCGAGGAAGTGTCTGAGGCCAGTATTCCTTACTCCAGACCTGGTGCTCTATCCACTGCTGCACCCCCTATCATCTCTAGGAGAAGATCCAAACAGCTCTGGCTGGCATTTTTCCTAACCTGGCCCCATCCTGTCTCTTTCCATTTCCTTAGACATCTTTCCCTTCCATGAACTTTACAGTTCTGTTGATGTTCCTTACACATGATGCTACATTGCCTATCTCTCATTCTGTCTTTCCTAATCCCAATCTTCCGCTGATCTCCTAGTGACCTCCCCTCCTGCTGCTCCGCAGTTCTTTCCCAGGCCATTCAGTGGACACTAACTTTCCTCATCTAACGCCCTTAGTGAAACAGGAGTTTCCACTCTACGCTAGCCATGCTTCCATATGCTGTCACTAATCATGCCTTACCAAGCCCCAACCTTGGATCACTCCTCCCACTTGTTGCCTTTGCTCCTACCTGCTTGCTGGTCAACTGTATTGATTGGGTTCACTACTGATCACTCTAGAACAAATGGCCATAGCCTGGAAAATATTCCAGATCTTTTTCAAACTGCTTTCCAGTCATGCCTCTCCCATCTTGTACTTATGATGTTGCTTTTTACATTCTCAAAGACTTTATGGTTATCCCTATTGCACTTCATTTTATTATATTCAGGTCAATGATCTAACCTGTCAAGATGTTATTGGAGACTGACCCTATCATCCAGTGTGTTAGCAGTCTCTATCAGTTTCATGTCACATGCATTTTGGGTAATCAAATTATTTTGAGGCCTTTTCCATGTGATGGCTTACTGCTTCTGTGTCATGTAGTTTTTAGAAACACTGTTTTGTAATAAATTCAATTACAACCAATTTGTGAACTATACTGGAGAAGCCTGGAAAAACAAGGGTTCTACCAAAAAATGACTTTAAAAACACAAAGGATCTTCTTCTTTTGGCACAGCCACAATTAACTTTGGAAAATACAACATAGTTACATCTACGGTTAAGGCCTAAAAATTCATTAGAAGAGGGGTTTATGAGTAATTAGAATTTCAGAGAACAGCGAATAACTCACTGTACACAGCTTTTACATTTCTAACCAAGTATTTCCATGATTTTCTCTGTATAGAATGAAATCCTTGTTACCAGAAAAGCCAAAATTTTACCATGGATTCTTTGGTTTTGAATCACCAAGAAAGAACCAGTCAGCCCAAAGAAGGATCCACAAGAACCCACTGACGGTTAGAATAAGTTATTATAAAACCAATTTTATAGGGATTTTTTTCCTCTCTTCCAAGCTATGATTTAAACACATTAAACGAATATTAATTGTATGGTTATTTAATAACGTGGCTCATTTTTCACTCCTGCCACAAAAAGCTCTTTCGTTCATCACACTTTAATGGTGTCATATATTCTCACTCTTAGATTTGAAAATTAGGGCTCATTTTTTTTTTATTTTAAATCTGGGAACCACAGTGAAACAGCTGAAGGAACTAATTTGTAGCTGGTGCTGCAGAAGAACAATGGGACATGGGCTGTCCAGTGGCTTATGATTAGAGAGGGATTCATCAAAAACACTCAAACTGTCAGGCAAGAAATAAAAACATTAAATATTTTGGGAAAAAGAAACTTGATTTTTGAGTGTACCATACAGTTCCAGAAGGTCTTCATTTCTGACAATGTCCTACATTCCTGAACAGTGATTCTGTGTCATTCTCCATTATCATATGAAGGCTGTAGGTCATTTGAAACTTGTGGGAATGGATCTCTCTGTATCAGAGATACTATAAAAAAAGACTACTTAATCCTTCAATACAACTTAAAAGAGTAATACATATTGGCAACCAAATATCAATTCTGCAAATATACTGCTTCAATCCGTAAAAAAGTTTCACTTGAATGTATTTCTTTTATGACTTAACGTAGGCTGAAATGCCATAGAAAGGAAGTACAAAGTTGATTTACCTGATTAAGTAGCAACAGAAGAGTAAGCTAAGTATGAAGACAAAAATGGCAGTGCCGAAAACCACAATGTATATGTTGAGAGGCAGATTCTGGAACCCGATGTTAGGCATTCTGAAACCGTAATGTTGGAAATCGGAGCTCATGGATATGCTGGAGGGGAAAGAAAAATGGAGGGAAGGGAGGAAAACATGAGTACATTAAGGAGAGGACAAAAATCAAGCAGCATTAGCTTTGTAAGATTAAAGAAGAAAGGTGGGCACGCGACCACTTGCTGGTGCGCTCTTTTTTAGGCATTTCTGTGGTCACAGACTGATAACAGCACAGCGTCTAAGCTTGGAGGGGAAGGAGAGAAGAAGAGGGCAGGGAGACTGTAATGCACCAGGAAGAGTAAATAAATAGGAAGGGTCACTGATAAATTTATCTCATTTCCAGAGATCTTGTCTTCTTTTTGATAGAACTATGAATGAATGAATGAATGAATGAATGAATGAATGAATGAATGAATGAATGCCTAAATAAATGTTCTTCAGATTCCTCCTTCCATATGACACAATGATGGGCACACCTTGGGTCTTGCCATCGCCCACAAGTCTTCTACTTCCAACTTCATCAACTAGAGAATTCCTTTATTTGATCACAAACATTTATCTTTCTGCTTCCCCTCCACCTTATGGCCCTCACTCTTGCTCCTCACCCTCCCAGTGGCCCCACTCCCTCTACCCCAGAACATCATGCTTGGCATTGGCTGTACCCTCTTCCCCTTCCTATGGTGACCCGTTGGCAAAACAGTTCAGCTTCATACTATTCTTCGTACACAATCCCCTTGCTGCTTATTTTATCACCAATCATTTCTTGCCAAGCCTCAACCCTGAACTTTTTCCAGTATCTGAGGCTTTTGCTTCTCCTAATTTGCTGCTGAATGAAGCTGGAAACCACACTAACTGGATCCACTACAAATTTGGTACATTTCAAATGGGACCTCACTGGAGCAAGGCAATTAATTCTTTTACACGTCCCTGACTTATTCATTATCCCAATCTCCACTGTGGCTCTTTCAAACCTCCCCATCATTCCTCAGATTTCTTATGGTATCCCTTCCCCCACCCTCTCAGCAGAGGACCTTGCCTCATATCTTACTGAAAAAAATGAGACCATCCCTCCTCTCCCCTCTTCTTCACCTTCCATCACTTAAATGCCTTTTGCCCCTATCTCCACCTTCAACACTTTTTGCCTGAAGAAATGGTCCTTCTCCTTGCCAAGGCAAACCATCCTATGCACACAAGTGATTCTATTTCATCCGACTTCTCCAGGAAGCTGCTCCTTCTCTCATCTTCCTTCTTAGCTATACCCAGTTTCTCCTCAATTACTGGCTGCTTCCTTACTGCCTACCAATAAGCTCATATTTCCCCTCCCCACCCTTAAAAAAACCTCACTGACTCCAACCAACCCCCTAACTACATACCATCCTCTATTTTTCATCCCTTTCATGTCTAATCTTGAGAAAGCTATCTATAACAGGTGCCTCCACTTTTCTTCCCACTCTGTTAAATCCTCCACAACTTGGCACCAGACCCCAGACTCTCTCCAAAGTGACCGGTGACCTCTTATTTGTCAAATCTAATGGCCTTTCTTTAGTCTTAGCCCTCTGGGACCTCTCTGTAGTCTTGGACATTATTGTCAATCATCTCTTTTCCTTGAAATCCTCTTCTAAGTTTTTGCAATCCAACTAGTCCTGGTTCTCCTCCTACCTGTCCTCCTCAGTATCCTCTGAAGGACCTTCATTCAGGTAACCAGCACGATGAGTGGCCCCCCGTGCTCTGCCCTGGGCCTTTCTTCCTTTCTCTCCTGCTATTACTTTGCTTGGTGATCTCATCAGATCTCATGATTTCTTAACTATCATCCCTATGCAGCTGATTCTGAGGTTTCCTTTGTCTAGCTCTAACCTTTTCCCCAAATTCCAGATATTCCACATATCCCACTGCCTACTGGACATTTTGAAGTGAATTACCAGACACCTTAAACACGCAGCAGGTTCAAAACTGAACCTATTACCTTGCCACCCAAATCCTCCCCTCTTTCTAACCTCCTTATCATTTTCAAGGCCACCACCAGACTCCCAGTCATCCCAGCTACAACCTACATGTCAAACTAGCCTCCTCACTTACACTCCCTCCATATACCCAATCTGTGGCCAAGTGCTCTCTATCCACCACACCACCTCGCTGCCAGAAAGAAACGTTTTTAACAGTTCATTTCTAATCTCCCATCACTTGTACATCAAGAATTGCCTGTATCAGAGGATCACTCTTCCTCTTCAAAGATCAACGTCAGCCTATGGTAGTTCCCCTCTCAGAACTCGAAGCAAACTGGAAGCAAGAAAACTTGAACAAAAAGACAGCCCAAACATTCTAAGCTATGGTTTGACTGGGACAAGTTTCTCCCCAAATACACATTTTCCCCTTCCTATCCTCAGATACACATGGAGCAAGGAGAGAAAGCTAGAAAGCAATACTAACAGATTCCTATCACACACATAGCGAACACTAGAAAACTATGGCCATATAAAATTACACTGCACATTCTCAATGCTCATGACTGTTTCAGTAGTGTCACAGTCTTCTGAACCAGTCATTACTAGGGTTTAAGCTACTCCCTCTGCTTAATAGTGAAATAATTTCTTTCCTTAAACAGATGGTGCTTAATAAATTTTATCATTTTCAAAAACATTAGGCTTGAGTCAGCTGTGAGCTCGTTAACAGTCAAGGAGGAACAAAGAACGGAGTGGAAGAAATTGTGGCTTATGGAGAAGGAGCCTGAGGCTTGGGGTCAGTAAATCTCGGTTGGTTGTACTCCCAGCTCAGCCACTCAATAGGAAGTCAGTTTCCCTCACAGTCACAGATTGGTTCAGTAGAAAGACGGATGACCTGGGTCCTGGCTCTACTTCTGCCACTTACTAAGTGTGACCTCTAGCAAAACTCTTAATTTCTTAGGCCTCAATCTCCTTACCTATAGAATAGGCAATGACGAGTACTCTTAAGGTCTCTTCCAGACCCAACATTTGTGATTCTCCGTTATCCTGAAGGGCTGTTGATGCTGATGAAGAACTGGGATGGCAGATGAAAGCAAAGAGACTTCATTTTGTCTGTCTCTTGAGCACTTAGTGTACAGTGCCTGACATGTTGTTGTGCAGTCATTTCAGTCGTGTCCAACTCTCTGTGACCCCAGTTGAGTTTTTTGGGCAAAGATACTGCAGCGTTTGCCATTTCCTTCTCCAGCTCATTTTACAGATGTGGAAACTGAGTCAAACAGGGGGAAGTAGCTTTCCCAGGATCACACAGCTAGATCTGAACTCAGAAAGATGAGCCGTTCTGACTTGGGTTCAGTACTCTATCCACTGTACCACCTAGCTATCCAATCTGACACCTAGTGGTGCTTAATAAATGTTTTCTGGTTGATTAAATTCAGAGAAGCTCACTACAGAACAAAATAAATAAAACGAAGGCAATTCAAGTCAGCAAGCATTTCCATGTCCTTGGACAGTACAGTGGAGCCTGATACACATGTATACTACTGGATATATAAAGATTATAGGTTGGCCAGTTTGGGAATTGTTTTGCTTAACTATACATTTTTGTGACAGGTTTTATTTTTCTTGCTTACTCAATGGAGGAGGGAGGGGAAAATGGGAGGAAGAAAATGGAGATTTGAAAATAAAATATAATAAATCCCTCTAAAATTTAAAGAAAATTCGAAAAGAAATATAAAAAAGATTAGGAGAAAAAACACACAAGATATACTCCCACAGAATTCGTAGGGTCTTATTAAAAAGGGAGAAAAAGAACAAAAATAACGACTCTTGTGATTTCTGATAGCAGAAACAACAAATTACATAAGTTAATAAGAAAGTTAGAATAACTGGTCATAAACGTAAAACACAGTAATGAAAGCATGAGGTGGGGAGAATGGTTGGAGGGGTAAAGAGGAATTCAATGTGCTTATAAAAATTAAGGGCAATGATGGTGATGTTTGTTGATTTTTTTTCTATTTGATGATAAAGACAGAACCACCAATGTGTGTTCTGTCTATAATTTAGATAGATGGATACAAAGTTCATTAAGCATTTGTCACGTTCCTGGCGTTGTGCTAAGCTCCGAGGATACTGTTGTTCACCCTTGGCTCCTGAAGAGACCAACAATGTCAGGAGGGTGATGTCTGGAGGATATAAATATGAGAAAGCAGATGTCCCTGCCCCCAAGGAGCGGACGTCCTAGTGGTGAAGGCACTGCGAAGAGGGAACTGAAAGGTGGCCCCCATTGGGCAACTGTCTGGAGAAGAATGAAGTGTAAAAGACTTGTGGAGATTCTCCCCAGCATGGTCTCATGATAGTGGATAGGGAGTCATCAACTGAAGAATTTAGGATGGAGATCTATGGGGGAGGTTGGGCAATGGATGAGGAGGACGAAGAGGAACAGGAAAAAAAGTCTTGAGTTTGAAAACAAAAACCATCCCATAAAATTTCCTTCTAAAAGATTAAAAAAATCTTACTTGTGATTGAGGCAGAGTAAAGAACTAGAAAGACTGACTCTACCCAAGTTGAAAGGACCAGAGACCATTCACTACAACTTTCCCATCTGACATAAAAGAAACAGGTCTAAGGTGGTAAAGACGATCTTCCCACAACCACAGAGTTAGCTTTGCATCATCCGCATCTCCTAATGTCTAGGTCTGTGTTCTGTCATCCCACCTGTGCCTCTGAATTTAAAGGAAAGAATATAAAATACATACCCTATCCCACGTACCTAAGTCTCATTAAGCAACTCAACCAATCACCAAGTATTTAAATGTTTACTATATTCAGGGTCTGGGCTAAGTGCCCCATAGAGAGGAAGGGGAAGAAATGGTCTCCACCCACAAGGCGCCTACATTTGAATGGGGGGTTCAAAATATAAACAGATTTTGACATAGAAACATATACAGAGAGAAATACAGAGCAGATGGGAGGTAACTTCAGAGGAGATGGCACATTTTAACTTAAACGTTTTGGTAAGCTGGAAGTCCTCAGAAATGGAGTGCGTTAAAATAAGAAAAATTCTCTATTCAACTGTAGCCTGTTTTAAATGGTCTGAAATGTAACTTGGTTACTCAGAGTTAGTGAAATAAGAATTCCATAATGAATCTTAAAAAAAAAAATCCACCTATCCCTTCTACATACTATTAAAGAGGAAAAGGTCCTTGTTAGAAATACCAAGATCCAGGAATGTACACTGTCTAACTTATCCTATTTAATCATTTCTCCTATTTAATCAAGTAATAATTACTAAGTAATGTTTACATTCTCAATACACATTGGGGAAAGAACTGCTTAATAATGGGGAAGCAAAATTAATATGCATTAATCTTTTTTCCCAAGTTTATTAAACTATAATTCTTTTCTAAACTAAGAGAGGATATCATGATGAAAATTACATCATAAAATTATTTATTACTCAATCAAGATGAAGAGGCTTTCTAGAAGAGACCTAATATCTATTTGAAGTTTGGGCAATGGGTCATATGCAGGCGGACCAATTTATCTTCAGGGCAACTGCCTGAAAATAGGTTTCTCTTTAAATGAATTTGAGCCTAATTCCGAACATATATATTCCTAAAAATGAATAATTCCTGCAGAAAAAGTTCAGGGTTTTGTTTCAAATGGTACTCCTTGAAACAAAGATGTGGGACAAATTCACCACTTTAAAATCTGCAAATAATTAAATGTTTTAAGAAGCTCCCACAAAGCAGACCTTTTGCTTTGCCAGCAAGGTACAGCCCAATCTTAACAAAAAGGTCTTACGCCGTGACTTGAACTCAAGAGACGGACTTTGTCCAAACAAAAAAAGCCAGAAATTCCATCGAAGCAATTTGTCTATGAGAAGATGAAAGTCACTTTGCAAAACCAAAGGGAGTAAAAGTCTTTCATTATAAAAGATAAACACTAACTATGGTGTTATAAAGAATATCATTGGACCATGTCTTATAGATCCTACCTTAAAATACTGTATATTTATCTGATTGAGCAAAACTAAAATCTAACGTCACAAATTCTTAATTTGAACATTCCAGTTTTTGGAGGTGATGCTGGTAATGGCTCGCCATATCAGAATATTTCTATGTCGAGCCATCTATTGGTTGTTGTTGTTCAGTTGTTTTAGACATGTCCGATTCTTTGGGATCCCATCTGGGGTTTTCTTGGCAAAGACCATTTCTTTCCCCAGCTCATTTTTCAGATGAGGAAGCCAAGGTAAACAGGGTTAAATGACTTGCCCAGGGTGACATAGCCAGTAAGTGTCTGAGGCTGAATTTGAATTCAGGTTTTCCTGACTCGAGGCCCAGCACTCTATCCACTGTGCCACCAAGTGGACCCTGTAGTAGTGCCTGCTATTAAAATGACTCACTTTTCTGGAAATTGCTGACTGTGAAATGCATTCATGCTACAGGATCAAGTTTGGTTATACCAAATACTGTCGTGGCAAAAATTTCTATATAAGAAGGTTCTTAAGCCTAAGGAGAAAACATACTGATTCCCAAAATAATGAAAGCTCCTTGGGCCAGTTTCTTGAAATCTGTTGTATTAAGAGTTGATTTATAACAAAGGGAAGGGAGAGGAATAAGGGCCTGCTAAGTCCCGGGCACAAATACTATCTCGTCGGATTCTCCCAAGAACCCTGAAAGTATGGGATAGTATTGTTCTCATTTTAAGGATACTGAGGCATACAGCAGTTGAATGGCTTGCTCAGGGTCAGTGTCTTAGGCGAGATTTGCACTCAGGTCTTTCTGACTCCATGCTGCACCACCCAGCTGCCTCTAAATAAAAACCACAAACCCATATTTGTATACTGAAGGCTAATATTTCAGGTTAACATGATTAACCTAAGTTGCTAGAATTGAGAATAGCCAAATATGGTTGTAATGGCTGGAGCAAACGGAGGATGACCAGTTAAAGGAATGGTGATTACTGGGACACCTCCTCTCTGACGGTTTCTCTCAGAGGCCATCATCCTCCCAGTAACCCAGGGTTGAGGCATTAAAGTTACTTCGGACTCATCCTTCTCATTTTCTCCTTCAGATTTGGCAAAGTTCTTCCTTTGCAATCTCCCTCAAAGCCAAATTTTCTTTTACATTTCCCTGGACTTCCATTGCCTTATACTCAGACTTAAGTCTAAGAACCTCCTAAACTGTCTTCAGCCTCCAGCCTCTTCATATGCTTAATCCACCCTACTTATGGAAAACCATACACCACCACTCTTTCCAAAGCCTTCCAAGGCTCCCCATGACTGACAATACAGGGTCTTGGCATTCGGAGCTCTGTAGTCTTATCTCCTGCCCCTCTGATTCCTGTACTTCAGTCAAACTGATTCATTCCTACCTTGAATGCCCTTTCCAGTCCTCTTAAGTCCTACACTTTTTTCTCCTTGAAAGTCTAGCTCGTGTCACTTTCTTCATGAAACTATTCCCAGTTTTTTGTAGCTCTTGATATTTTTAAACACTTACTTTAGTCAGTAAACATTAAGCATCTACTATGAGTCAGGCATTGACCCTGCCTTCAGGCAGCTCATAAGTCTAATGGAGGAGGCAATAGACAAATATATATAAATATATACAGAACAAATTAGAAACAACAGAAGGAAGGCAATGAGAATTAAAAGGGATTGGGAAAAGCTTCCTGCAGAAACTCGGATTTTAGTTGGACTTAGAGGAAGCCAGGGATGGAGATAAGGAGGGAGAGCTGTCCAGCCTGTGTCACAGGATCCAGAATAGATGGGGTAAGGTATTAGAAGATAATAGAGGTGGCAGGGCAGGTTATAAAGGGCTTTGAACACCAAGTAGAGGATTTTATATTTCATCTCAGGTGATGGGGAGCCACTGGAGTTTACTGAGTAGAGAGCGATGTAACTGGACCTGCACTTCAGGAAAAGTCATTTTGGTGGCTGAAAGGATGGGCTCTAGAGGACTGACAATGAACAATGACACACCTAGCTCTTGACAAAGTGGCAATCATTTAAAATGCAGAATGAGACATACATTTGTGGACATGGACAATGTGAGAATTAGTCTTTCTTGACTATACATATTTGTTGTAAGAGCTTTCTTTCCCCTTTTATAATGGGAGTAAGTGGTGGCAAGGAGAGAAAATAAATGCTTGCTAATTGAAAATAAAAGCATTACTAATTCACAGGGTTTTTTTGGTCAATCTGTATTTTCTTTTCTTTTTCATGTATTTTCTTAATGAACTTTAATAATATAACTACTATCATGTGCATGATTGTGTTTGTCCATGAAATTGTTTGATATTAGAAACATGTCCTTGTCCTAGAAAACATAGGAACTGCTGTGTTCAAATATAAAAAGATACAAACTGGCTTAAACACCAAAGTCCATTCAACAAGCATTCAGGTTTGCTCAATATTCTGTCCATGACAGTGATGCCAAGGGAAGGTTATGGGCAGTTCTTCATTATATCAACCTTGAAAAAATTAGTGATCTTCCAAAATATACTCCTTTTCTTTAATACTTTACTGTGAATCTATTGTTAACAAATTCATTTCAATCTTTTGGAAATGACTTACAATTTCAGTTTATTTTTCTTGATCTTTAGTGACTCTCTACTTCTAGCATATTCATGATTTTACACACTTCATTCTTCCCAGTGGAAAAGTCTTAGATTTTGTGGCCCATGCTTCTATGACAGCCTCTCCATCCCTTTGTTAATTTTAGGTGCTCTTTTTTGGGTCTCTGTCTGACTCCATTATGTCCTTCTTAAAGGAAAAAAGCCAAAGAAGGTATCACAAAAAGAGGTTATAGCTTGTTCTGTGCTCCAGACAGGCAATTTAAAAATAATATTCAATGTATATTTCCAGTTAAACCATTTTTCTTTTAATATACTCAATATAAGAGCATTATTCTATAAACTGACCCTAGTGAGAAAACAATTTATTTCCTCTCCCCCCTCCACAAAAAAGTAAACACCTTTCCTTTTGGTGCTTTTCTAAATTGCAAATATTTATTACAAACAAATTTATTTCAGATCTCTAAGGTACAACTCAGCACACCAAAAAGGGGTGAATTGTTGGATTATATTTCAGTGGCCTCATTAAATTCATTTGCCAACCAAAAGATAAAGAATTTATTTCTCTCCTTAATGGGTTTAATGGGAAAGAAAAATGTCAATCAATGGAGCTTATTCATAGAAAGACGAACAGAAATGAGAATTTGACAATGAAATTTCTGTAAAGAGACTTTTCATCTTATTTCTGTCTTATATCTTGCTTTCATGCAGGGCTTTTTAACCTGGGTTTATGGTGCTCCAAGGATTTGGGGGAGAGATAGATGTCAGGGGCTGTGAACTTGGATGGGAAAGATACATTTTTATTTTCACTATCCTTGGCTTTTTTTGTAATCCTTTGCATTTTATTTTATGTACTTTACACCATTATTCTGAGAAGGGGCCTATAGGCTTCACCACACTGTGCCAAAGGGGTTTAGGACACAAAAAATTCTAAGAGCCCTTGCTTTGATGTGACACCAAGCAAATTAAAGGAATAACAAAAGACATTTGAGTTATAAAAATAACATCTGTATGTGGAACATTTAAGAGCTTGTTACTAACTTGGCTCAGTTAGATCTACTGATTATTCCTTAAACAGGCCCATAAGGTAGACCATCCATTCTAAGATAAAAAAAGACACAGAAATGTTTTTTTTTCCCCAAAGTAACAGCCCATGGCAAAGAAAATTTGTTCTATTTTCTTCTTTCATTTCAGCTTAAAATATCTAATTATTAGGTAGATGAACTACCAGCAACCATCTGGATTTTATTTAACATGGGAGCTAAAACTGCTCTGATATCTATAAAATAACTAAGTTTGTGGAAATTTTATTTTTTATTCAACAATGCTTCATCCTTGATGCAGTCTCTGAACAAGAAAAAAAAATGGAAATCATAGCCCACAAAGTTTACTTTAATTCTGACCACAAAACATGAAAAATGAAAATATTTCATTCAATTCTGATGGACAGAATTACTTTCTCTTAGATGTCCTATCTCTAGTCAAAAGGCAAAAATAAGACAGTCTCTACTCTCAAGAAACCCTCATCTTCTGGGGGGTATACAACATAGTCCTATGTCCATAGAAAAATAAAGTCTAGAAAATTGGAGAATGGAGAGCTGGTAAGTAGGGAGATAGGAAAAGGCTTCATGGAGGAGGCAGTACCTAAACAGAATCCTGAAGGAAGACAAGATTCTCAGGGGTGAATCTGAGGAAGGACTTCATTCCAGGCATGGGAGAAGGTTTGTGTGAATGCATTAGAAGGAAGGTCCTTTTAGACTAGTTTGGCTGGAATGTGGTGTGTACCTCCACAGGAAATGATAAGGCTGGAAAGGTAGGTAGGATGTCACATTTTATCTATGGGGTGAGGGAACCATGGGGGGTCTTTTTCAACAGGGGAGTGATATAGCCAGACCTGTTCCTTAGGAAGATTATTTTGGTACGTGTGTGGGAGACACATTGGAAAGGGAAGAGAGGACAAGCAGGGGAGTCTAAATGGGAGGTAACCATCAAGGTGAGAGGTGTTGAGGGGCTGATTGAGGTGGCAGCCAGGTGAACGGAGAGAAAGGAAAAGACTGAAGAGAGGGCTTGGCAACTGATGGGCTATGGGGGTTATGAATGACTCCAATGTTACAAACCTGGGTGGATGAAGAAGGAAGGATAGTGATGTCCTCAACAAAGACAAGGAAATTTTGAAGAGATACTGGTTTGGGGGAAAGGGAATGATTAATTCAGTTTTGGACACGTTTAATTGAGAGGGCAACAGGGCATCCAGATGAAGGAATACAGCAAGCATCTAGCAATGTGGGATATGGCTATGTAGATGACAGAGATATCTGCATAGTGCTTAAAATGAAATCAGTGCTTTACAAAGGTAGTACCTAAAAAAAAGTAACTTCCTGCACTTCTCCCCCTCCCCATCCCACTGATGAAGTCTCTACTTTTTATGTTAATTAAGCATTGCAAAAATTCTTCATAGACCTTTAGTTTAATAATGACCAGGGACTAGAATTTGTTGTGAACCACTGGCATCAGACATGGTCTATCTTAATCCTACTCCCTCGGTGATATGCTTATATTATAATTTTATGTAGAATTTTAATCAGTTTGTTTCATTCATTCTCCTGTGACTCAGTGAGAGTAAATTTCAGAATGCACAGTTTGAAGTAAAGGCAAAATGAAGAAAGAGTTAGAGGAGAAAAAAAGAGAAACAGATGGATTTAACCTCCATTTCAACCACACTACTGAAAAGCCCCAGGAAACTGCACATAATCTCTATCACAAAGCATCCAATGAAAGCCTGGCTTTCTGAATAATTCTGCATCAGCTGACAGAAAAGCCAACGTTTTCTTTCAGCAAATCTATGTGCATTCCCACTCAAAAGAAGGAAACTACAGGGAGGCAAATAGCTCCTTCACATGACATGGCTAAGTACATAATCATCTGTGTGTGTGTGTGTGTGTGTGTGTGGCACTTAACATTACAGGCCATATGGATCAATAACACAACTATATCACTCTTTATCCAACACTCAATTCAATGAAGACCATTAGGCCTCCTTTCATTTAAGCTGGTACTCATTCTATACTAACATCTCACTGCCCACTCCTTGGGTCAGGTAAGCACGAGATGTGGCAGTTAAACACTTTAGCCACCAAGGCAGTACTTCTCAATGTGTACCTTGCTATCTAGAAAATCTACTTTGTGGATGGATTAGTGAACAGAAAGAACTTCACTAAGTCCTGTTGCAGAAGGGTTAGCCCCAGGTCTAAGGGCTCTCCATGACACAGTCTTGGTTTACCAGTGTATCCCTCCCTTGCTGGTGTCATATCCCTTCAGGAGAATGCTGGCTCTCCTAGAGCTGGCTTTGCATCCCCAGCACCTTGTACAGGGTCCTGCACTTATGGTTGTTGAACTGAAGCAAGTTATTCTATTGTATGTGGAAGTGTGTTTCAACAACTGAAAATGGGGTTAATGCCAGCCTACCTCATCGGATTATTGGGAGAATTGAATGAGATGAGATGTGTTTATGGAAGCTGGCAAACTTTTGACAGATATGAGATACTATACTCCATGGAATAGGGGAAAACACACAATTTCCAAAGCAAGTATTTGGAGAATGTGAGTTCTATCTTAGGTTACACTAAGAGCCCTAGTGCCTAGGAGGAAAGAGATGATCATCCTGTGGAACAAAGCCTTGTTCAGAACATATCTGTAATGCTGTGATCATTGCTGGGTACTGTACCCCACAGAGAAGAGAAGCTTACTGAGAGTAAAGAAAAGCTATGCTTAATTATGGAAGTTCAAACAGGCTAGTTAGGCATGAAAAAGGGCCAACATATCAAAGAAAAACAGGCAAGAAGATAAGCCATAGAATTCTTGAGACAGAAACCCTATCCTTGTTTTCACAGGTCTTTATTTTACTTAGAAGAAGGAACATGAAAAGGAGTGGATGACCACTATATTAATGCCAACCTCACAGTCTAGGCCTGGCAGATGCTAAAGATGGTTCTCTATGCCAATTTAAAGATGCTGACTGAAAAAATCTACGAATGAATATGCATCAGAGCTGCTTTCTGTAGAACTGGTAAAGGATTAAAAAAACAACAACTTTAAGGACATTAACAGCAAAAAAGAAAATGAAGAAGCTAGAAGGGACTTATAAAATTACATTCAACCATTAAAAAAAATAAGTCCAAAACTGCCTGATGGATCTAGATTAACAATTCCTCACCAGTTAATTCCTTCAGTGAGAAAATGCGTTCATAGCTTCAGTTTGGGAGGGAAAAAGTCAGATTGGACTGGATTAGTTTCCCTTAAAATAGCGAAATGATCCCAGGATTGTACAAATAAATGGTTTGTGAGAATTTAAGTACTGACATCAATGGAAATTAACTACAGTATTTTCATTGAATTTTGAGCACTTCTGGGAAGAAATGTGGCAAAGTATGGATTTGGGAAAATGAAATGAGGCCAAAGACTTGTAGATTACATAGAAGCTTCACACTTTAAAAAAATCATGAACACTTAAAAATAATTTAGTGGGCACTGGACACAGTGTGCCCCAAATAACAAAGAAACAGATTATATTCTGACAAACAAGATGAGATTTGTTATTAGTGATGGGGGAGTTATCCCTGAGTAAACTGTCAATGCACAAACCACAAAATCATCAGAGCTAAGATCAGAAAAAAAGAACAAAGAATAACAATGAGAAATTATTGAACTGAAAATCAAAAATGGGAAATGGACAAGTGAAATCAATGTTGACTATGATTATTTCTTCCAGAAGTTTAACTAATTTAAATTAATTGCCAAAACAAGGAGACTAAAGGAGCCCATAAGGTGGGCAAACACCTACTGCCAAAGGTAATGCTGGTTTTAGACATAAACTTCTTGGAAAAATCTTACAGACAAGGATAACAGACAATCATGAATGGTATTACCTTATAAAGCAGAGAGGAGCAGTGGAGGGTAATATCAGGTTAAAAAAAGCATGGCAAGACAGCCAACTAAGCAAAGTCTTCCCAAAGACATTCAAGGATGAAAATGAAAGTAGAACTACAAACATAAGAAAAATGGAAAATATATGTAAAAAACTATTTTAACAAACAGTTTTCTCCATTAAAGATAGTGGAACCTTCACACTTGTACCTTGAGATCACAGTCTCCAAAGATGCTTATAGAGGAGACAGAAATGGAACTAAAGAGGATAGAGATGGGAAAAGCAGCTAGACTCAACCAGGTCTGCATTCGTCCTTTGTTTATGAAGAAGACCACACCATCAGAGAAATGATGACACGACTTGCACTTGATTTTGTTTTGAGTGAGGAAGGGCTGTGCAGCTCACCAGCCTCACTTCTCCAGAGCCATCCGAATCTAGTGAACATATATTCATCAGGATGATGGGAGAAGGCCCAGGTTGCCCTGGGAGACCTTGGGCTATTCAGGTACTCACTTAGAGTGAGGTAATGCCTATTCAGTGAATAAGGTTCTTTAAGAAGTAATCAGGGAATATCCCCTTTAATGAGCAAAAGAAAAAAAATAAGTAGATCAAGCTGGGAGGGAAAGAGCCACACTTACCATTGATAATCACTCTGAAGCCAGGAGGGTCTCAAAAAGGGACATTAAGTGAAGTTTGGGCAGGCACCCATTGTTGTGCAGTGTATGGGCTTCAGATTCAACCAAGTATGTAAAGAAGAGACACAGGCTGGAGATGATACAATTGTAAAGGCACCGAGGGACCACGTACAAAGTATCTGAAGATAGCAAACGTGGGGAAAAAATTTGGAGCCTTGTTACTGCTTTAGAAATAGGTGACTGAAAGAATATTAATAGCTACTTTATATCCACTCTCCCATCTACAAAAATTGGATGAATATACATACATACAAAAACTTCATAAGAATCATCTACAGACGAATCAAGAGCATTAGTGGGGAACAAATAAGTTTTTCTTAAGCCATCATCAACAACAGATACTATCTCACAACTAAATGAAGGATGTAAAGCATATAAGATCCCACTGTACGTGACTGCTCATTATGAAAGAACATTTGATTTGGCAGAACAAAACACCTCTTCACAAACTCCTTTTTTTTCAGCAAAGAATCTTCTATCCATACATAGAGGTCATTCAGTATTTCTTGCAAAATTTAAACTATGGAAATAATCCTGTTCAACAACTCTTTGTAAACACCAGGCAAAGACATGTATGCTTGCCAAAGGCATTCACTACTGTGATAGAGGAAATCCCTTCCAGAGTCCAAGCCAAGGAGGTATTTCCTGCTGATAGAAAGATTCTCCAGATGATCTTATTTTTAAAAATGACCTTGTGCTAATTGCTTCAAGCCTCAGGATACTGAAGAGCTTACTAGAAGAGACCGGTATTCAGAGGAGTTTGGCTTGTCCATCTGGACAGGAGAGACGAGATGGATGAAAGATGTCTATTGCCCAGATTTCAACAGTATTTAGATGGCTATCTATAACACCTGTCCAACAGTATGTATATCTGAGGAAGAGGGTACAGACAGACAATAAGCCTGACCTAGAACTGAAGGAGAAAGAGAGCAGGCTATATTATTTTTGGGAAATTGCAAATTTTTTACTACCTCTAAACTTCCACGAAAGTAAAGGCCCATCTTTTCAACTCAACATTTTATGGATGTTGCTATAGGGCGGCAAGACTTGGAACATAACTGCCTCTGAAGAACCACCCAGAGGACGGAGAGGAATACAAGAACTCTGAGGGAGAATAGGAGTAAAGGCACCATATTAAGTAAATGAAGGTGAACTGTCAGGAGTGAGGGAGGACAGGTAGACAGAATGCTTCAATAGTACCCTCTTATTTTGGGAAGAAAGCAAGGAAGACCCCCAATAGGATGGGTGGGGATGGATGGGCTGCAAATCTGCATGATTAGAGGGAAATTCTGAATCAATGAAATCACAGATGTGTTTGAGCATTTCAGTGAAAGTATTTATCAGTTTAGAACAATGGGTTAGATACTATAGGGAATGGAGAAAAGAAAAAGACCCTGGTTCTTCCCCTTGTGGAGTTTACAGCTTAATAGCCTAGAACTTATAGTTTTACGCGTTGTTTATTATCAATAAACCAAAATTACAGTTTAAAACTGCACAGATATGAGCTCCTCAGTGAGTTTGTGTATAAGCTAAGGCAAATAAGAGGAATCATGGCTTTATCTGGATAGTCTATTACTCCAGGTTTAGGTGAGGTGCAGCCATAGTGATCACTCTCCATCACTCATTCACCCTCTGGCCTGCTCTACCCCTACAGTGGCTTCTTGGCCCCCTGGGGACTCTAAGGCTGAATTAATTTCTTTTTTATTTTTTATTTATTTATTTATTTAACTTTTAACATTCATTTTCACAAAATTTTGGGTTCCACATTTTCTCCCCTTTTGTCCCCTCCCCCCGCCAAACACCGAGCATTCTAATTGCCCCTATCACCAATCTGCTCTCTCTTCTATCATCCCTCTCTGCCCTTGTCTCCATCTTCTCTTTTGTCCTGTAGGGCCAGATAGCTTTCTATACCCCTTTACCTGTATTTCTTGTTTCCTAGTAGCAACAACAGTACTCGACAGTTGTTCCTAAAACTTTGAGTTCCAACTTCTCTTCCTCCCTCCCTCCCCACACCTTCCCTTTGGAAGGCAAGCAATTTAATATAGGCCATATCTGTGTAGTTTTGCAAATGACTTCCATAATAGTCGTGTTGTATAAGACTAACTATATTTCCCTCCATCCTATCCTGTCCCCCATTACTTCTATTCTCTCTTTTGATCCTGTCCCTCCCCATGAGTGTTGACCTCAAATTGCTCCCTCCTCTCCATGCCCTCCCTTCCGTCATCCCCCCCCCCCGCTTATCCCCTTATCCCCCACTTTCCTGTATTGTAAGATTGAATTCATTTCTTAATGGTTACCAACTCCCACCCTGTCATACTCTTCCCATCTCAGTGATTCTGAACCTTCACCTATCACTGTATAAACCTGTGCTCTTTGGAATGCGTGCTCTATAGTTAAGAAATTTGCCTTCATCTTCAATCATGCCCTTTCTGACTCCTTTCATTATCTTGTACTCAGAAAAACCTGAACCCTTCTTGATGATGCAGTAGCCCTGGCCATTCCTTACTTGCCCTTTCACTCCTTTCCCCAATTTGGGGCAGCTAGGTGGTACAGTAGACAGAGCACCAGTGCAGGAGTCAGGAGGACCTGAGTTCAAATCTCACCTCAGACATTTGACACTCACTAGCTGTGTGACCTTGGGAAAGTCACTTAACCCCAACTACCTCATCCTGGGTCATCTCCAGTCATCCTGATGAACATCTGGTTACTGTATTCAGATGGCTCTGGAGGAGAAGTGAGGCTGGTGAGCTGCACAGCCCTCCCTCACTCAAAACAAAGTCAAGTGGAAGTCATATCACCATTTCTCTGATGGTGTGGTCTTCTTTGGCAACAAAGGATGAACACACACCTTTCCCCAAATTACTGGGCCTGGTGGGGGGACTGGAGCACTCTCCTTGCTTCCACTGCCACTTCCAGATTCACTCTCCGGCACCACCATTCAATAACCTCTCCTCCTTTGAGGTTCATTAAATCCATATTTATCAATCAATCAAGATTCTGATCCTCAGGACACCCACTTTTCCTTCATCAAATTTGTGGTCTCTCTCCTTCCCAACTCTTGCCCTCTTACTAGGGGACTTCAACGTCCGTATCGATATTCCCTCAAACACTCTAACTTCCAAGTTCCTCAACTTACTCATCTCCCATGATCCATACTTCCACTCTGCCTCTGCTACACACAGAAGATGATCATACTCTGGATCTTGTTTTTACCCACAAGTCTTCCACTTCTATGTTAATGAATTCTGAAGTTTGTTCATTGAGCATTATCTTTTATCATTCCATCTTTCCCTCTGCCTTACAACCTCTAACCCTGTTCTCTGTCTCATAGTGACCTCCAGTCTCTCCAATCTTCAATTTCTTCCAAGCCTTCACTGTCCTTCCTTCCCCATCTAGACCTTAGGTAAACCAGTTCAAGTCTACAATACCTTCTAATCTCAAGTCTGTCCTCTTTTCCTATTACTACTCTTGCCTACTATCCCCAGGCATGCATTACTCCCACTCTCCACTGACTTCCCCTGTCACTTGCTGCTGAGCAGTACTGGAAACCATGCTGACTAGGTACATCACAGCATTGAGGATAAGCTAGAAGTCTTTCTAATAAGATCAGGGATGGAATAAGGATGTCCATCATCACCATTATTATTTAATTTTATATTAGAAATGCTAGCTGTAAGACAAGAAAAAAGAAATTGAAGGAATAAGCATAGGAAAAGAGGAAACCAATATCACTTTTTGAACATCATATGACTTACTTAGAAAATCTAGAGGAGTCAAATAAGAAACCAATTGAAATAATTAACAACTTCAGCAAAATTGCAGGATATAAAATACACCCACATAAGTCATTACCATTTCTGTATATTACCAACAAAATTCAGCAGGAAGAAATATTAAGAGAAATTTCATTTAAAATAACTGCAGACAGTAAAAAAAAAAAAACTTGTAAGTTTACCTGCCAAAACATACACAGGAACCATATGAATACCATTACACACAAACAGAAACAAATTTAAATAATTGGAGAAATATTAATTGCTCATGCGTTGGCTGCACCAATATACTAAAAATGACAATGCTACCTAAGTTAATTTACTTTGTTAATGCTATATCAATCAACCTGCCAAAGAACTACTTTGTAGATTTAGAAAAAATAACATCTGGAAGAACAAAAGGTACAAAATATCAAGGGAATCAATGAAAAAAAAAAAGGATAGGAAGGGGGCCTAGAAGTACCAGATCTCAAACATACTAGAAGGCTGTAATCATCAAGACAATTTGGTACTGGGTAAGAAATAGAGAGGCTGATCAGTGGTACAGATTAGGTACACAATATACAGAAGTAGACAAGCACAGTAATCTAGTGCTCAATGAACTGAAAGATCTCAAATATTAGGGCCAGAACTCACTAACAAAAACTGTTGAGAAAAATGGAAAGTAATCCAATGGAAACTAGGTATAGACTGACACCTCCCACAGTATGCCATGATAAACTCAAAATGGGTGCATGACTTAGACATAAAGGGGGATGTCATAAGTGAGGTTGTGGAGGAGATAAGAGATCACTCGTCAGATCTGCAGATAAAGGGAATGAAGAAAGGGGTATGAGCTGGCTCTGTCTGACGGCCTGACTATGACTGCCAGACACCCAAGGAGTTCACAATTATCTCAACTTTGGGCCGCTGGTGAGCTGATAGAAGGATTAACAATAAAAGAATATTTCTGTTTGTTTAATGGGAAAGAAATTAACTGAGAGAGTTATTTCACAGTGTGATAAACTACACTGAAGGAAATACTGGAATTTGCATTATTCTAGAGCTTTAAAAGTAGGTGACTGAATCATCTGTGTTAGACTATCTAGGTGTTAACTAGCTTGGAGTCAAGGATTGGCTTGGTTGCTTATTGCTCTATAATGCTAAGTCTCTCTTTTCCAACAAAGTCCCCCTTCCTTCAAATCACACTTGAGCTTTCTAAGATATTCACAATGAGTCCTGGTTTATAAGCTCTCGGGAACCAGGAATGAACTGGGGCTACCCAGGGCCCATATCCCACATTCCTAAGGCTAAACCAAAACTAAACTGTTTTCTAGAGCTATAAGGAATAAACGGGTATTTCAGAGGGAAGTGTTTAGCTAAACCATAGTCTCTTAAAGGAAATTTGCGTATGGCCAGCTTGTGTGAATTAAATGCCTATAATGTAGTTGTCATTTTAGACTTTGATCTCTGAGAAAGGTTGCATGGTTACGTAACTAGACAACATTTTCACTACAATGGTTAGGATTGTATTCTTTAGTTTAGCAAAATCTCAGGTCATGGTAGCTTGAGAGGAAAAGTATTTTCAGTTTCTGGGGTTATTCTTTCTTTGCCTACCATTATCACTTTACTCTGCTAAACTGAACTATAGCCAGATGGATTTATTCTGGGGTCTATTTCTGCTAGATAATGAAACAGCTGAGACAATAAGACAGCTGAAATATATTATACAATACAACATTCTGGGGTGTGTCTGGTTTCTACCCTTGTTATACTTTCAAATATTCTGAACCGGTCACAGACATTCCACAAGGAGTGAATAATTCTACTGTAACTGAGTCACGAAGTGACTTAGTACTTGAAAGATAATTAGCACTGGCAGTCTCTTCTCTTTAAAAGTATTTTATAAGATAGTAACTAATCCTCAAAATACAAGGCAAGATTAGTTTGATTTTGCAGCCAAGCTCAGTGAGGTTAAATTATTCCTTCCCCTCCCCACAAAAATTAATCTAAGGTCAGATTTTTACCACCTTTTGGTGGAAGGAATACTTGGGTAGAGCATAGTTCTACATTATGTTAAATGGCCAGTACCAGTCTTGCCATGTACGTCCCAGGAAACATCAGAGAACCAGAGAACATGAAGTAAAAGATGCTTCACAAAACATATTTGCCCAGTTCTCTTTGCATCTCTTTCATTATCTATTTGGTAATACGAATTCTGAGGTATTCAAAATGTCAATTACATTTATTTTTTCCCCTTAAAATATCAGACTAAAAGGTTATGATGTAAGGTTACTTTCTAAGATCTGTATAGGGGACTAGAAAAGAATGATATTCCTACATTCTAGGATCTTATATGTTTCCTGTGGTGTAATCTTGGGAATATGACTACTATGCAACTTATTTACAATATTATACTATAATTCTCCCAAAATAATAAGCTGTCTTGGGAGGCAGAGAATTGTCACTAGGGGTCTTCAGGAAGAAACTGAATGATCATTTAAAATAATCAACCAACACTACTATGTGGCGGTGGCATAGAAAATGCTTCCTATATAACAAGGGCTCTTGAGTTGAGGCTTGAAGAAAGCCAGAAGTTGTAAGAGGTGGAGATGAGGAGAGAATTCATTCCAGCTATGGGGGTCAGACAGTGCAAAAAGCATTGACATGGGATATGCCATATGTGAGGTGTGCGTGTGTGTGTGTGTGTGTGTGTGTGTTAAGGGGAATAATCAATCAACAAGCATTTCTTAAGCACTTACTTTGTGCCTAGCACTGTGTTAAATGTGGAGGGTACCAAGAAAGGCAAAAGTCTCCCTCCTCTTCAGGCAATGCCATCCAGGAGGAGGAGGGACAACATGTAAAGATCTGGGGACACACAAGCTACATGTAATGTACACAGGAGGTGATCACTGGCAGAAGGTGGGATTTGAGCAGAGTCTTGAAGGAAGCAGTCCAGGAAACTGAGAGGTGGGATGAGGAGGGAGAGTCAGTCCATTCTGCATATGGACGGCTAATGAGAAGACTCCCTGAGTGTCATTTGTGAGGAATAGTGAGGTAACATCACTGGATCACAGTATGGAAAAGGGAGTAAAGTATAAAGAGATTGAAAATCCTGGAGGAAATGGAGAAGTCCTGGGGTTACTGGTGGGGTGTGACATGGTCAAATTGACATTGTAAGAATATCACTTTGGCAGTCAAGTGGAGGATGGGCTAGAATGGGGAGACCTGAGTAATGGAGGCTGTTTTGAAGACTGCTAAAATTCTCCAGGCATGAGGTGATGAGAGTGGGCACCATGGTGGCAGTGTGTGAATGAAGAGAAGGGCATGTTGACTAGACATGTTGCAAAGGTAGAACTGACAAGAACTGACAACAGATTGGATATTGGGAGGATAACATCAAAGTGTGAGAACTTGGAAGGATGGTAGTGACCTCAGCAGTAACAGGGAAGCTTGGGAGAAGGTTTTGGTGGGGGAACAATAAGTTCTGTTTGGGACATGTTGAGCAAGAGATTTTTCCAGAACATCTAACTTTAGATGTCTGAAAAACTAGAGATGTGAGACTGCTAGGTAGTGCAGTAGGTTGAACTCTGGACCTACAGTCAGGAGACTAGAGTTCAAATCCAGCCTCAGACACTTACTCAGGCACTAGGCCCCTGGGCATGTCACTTCACCTGTCTTCTTCAGTTTCCTCATCTGTAAAATGGGGATAATAATAGTACTGATCTCCCGAGTGTGTTGGGAGGAGTAAATGGGAGTGTTTGTAAAATGTTTTGCAAACCTTGAAGCACTATAGAAATGTTAGTTATTAGAAATAAGAAACAGAAATAAATGTGAGCTAACTAGAAATAAGGACCATCTCCTTGGAGATGAGCATCAAGCCTATGAGAGCTGATGGTAAAGTAGTACAAAGAAGTGGTCCTAGACCTCAGGGGGCACCACAGTCCACTGGAGTGACTGTGAAGGGACCGAGGAGCTGTCAGGGAGGAGAGTGCAGGGTAAGGGAGACCTGGACAGGAGAGAATACCAAGAAGAACAGGGTGACTGGCAATGTCAAAGGTTAAAGAGAAGCCCAAAAAGGACCAGGGCTGAGTAAAGGCCATTAGACTGGGCAACTAAGAGATCACTGATAACTTTGGACGGACAGAGCAATTTCAACTGAATGATGAAGTCAGAAGCCAAACTGTAGGGGATTTAAAACAAAAGGGGATAAGAAATGGAGGCACTGATTGCAGATGGCCTTTCCATGAAAGGGAGGGGAGGATATTGGATGACAGAGAAATGGTTGGATCAAGTGAAGCCTTTTTGAGGATGGGTGAGACATGCATGGATTCGTCTGTAGGCAGCAGGAAAGCAACGAGTAAACAGAGATCAATAGGAGAATAGTGATTGAGTAAGGATAATAGAAGGGGTAAAGTGCTGGAAAAGACTGTTTAGTAGGCCTGGAAAGGCAGCTTGGACCCAGGCTGTGAAGAACTTTACATGATGAACCCAGAGGTCAGAGGGATTTTAATGGGGGCAAGTCTTTATGTGACAATGTCAGACTTGTGCTTTAGGAAAATCAGTCTGGCAGCTGTGTAGACGATGAATTGGTACAAAGGGAGACAAGCTAGGTGGCTACTGCAACAGTCCAGGCATGAGCTGATGAAAACCTAAAGCAGAACTAGGGCTATGTGACTGCAGAAGAGATGGTGGAATGGAGAGATGTTTTGGAGGCAGAAATTGCAAAATTGGGCAAACAGGTGGATCTGTGGGATGGGTGAGGAGTCAAGGATTTACACTGAAGTTGCAGCGTTGGGTGAATGGAAGGGCAGAAACAGGGAAGTTTGGAAGAGGGGTGTTTGGGGAAGAAGATGAGTTCTAGTTTGCACATTTGAATTTGAGGTGCCTATGGGACAGCTAGTTCAAAATGTCCAAGTCAGTTGGTAATGCAGGTCTAAAGTGCAGGTGAGAACTATGCCTGCACATACAGATGTAACTTGGTAACTGAATTGATGGAAGTTAATGAGGTTTCCAAGAGGGAATGTAGAGGCAGAAGAGGGATCAGAACAGAACTCTGGTGTACACTCACAGTCAGAATGGGCCATGGATAATGAATGATCCACCAAACAAGAGTCAAATGTTAGACAGCTGGACCAACAGAGAGGAGAGGGTACAACATCAAAGGCTGCAAAGAGGTTAAGAAGGACAAGGACCGAAAAAGGCCACTGGATTTGATATTTAAAAGATCATTGGTAACTTTAGGAAGAGTAGTTTCAGTTAAGTGATGAGGCAGGAGGTAGTCTCTGAAGGGCTGAGAAGAAAATGAGAGGAAAGGCTGCAGAAACAGTGAATATTGACAGGTTTTCATGTTTGTCTGGGAATGGGAGAAGAATCCAGGATGGTATCCTAGTGTCTAGAGGGGTTTTTGAAGAATGAGGGAAACATGAGTGTACTTCTAGGAAGCAGAAAGGAAGGGAATTCCTATTTTAGGTGGAGACTAGACTAGGTAGGTAAACTCTGTCCAATTCTAAGATCCTGTAATGCTATGGTGCCAATTATGCAAGAGAGAAAATGGATCGTGAGAACCTAGTTCACAAACACCATCTGAGTTCTGGGGAAAATTGAGCAGGGAGGCACACAATCAAAAAGAATAAGGCACCACACTGTTACACCTGATGTGAAAAAGAATGTGTGAGCGCTATCTTCCATATTAAAAGAGGGTTCTGACCAAGATGGTTACTTATGTATTCCTATGGCCAGAAAAAAGTGATGTGAGACCAATGTTTTTCGTGTGGTAAATCAGGACCACAGTTCTTTGGTTAGAAGTGCCTGCCAGTCTTGTAGAATTTTCAGTCTTTTATGGCTCTAACCCTGAATCATGAGCTACATGCCATTTTTGCTATTAAAAAAAGTCACCTCATCTCTCCAGGGCAGGGCAGGGCAGAGACAGGTGGACAATCTCTCTCGAAGGAATATTAACATGAAAGAGCAATGACAACTCACTAGACAATCATCAGGCATTAGATGGAAAAATCAGGATACGCTGCAGTTGAAAAGTAGCTCCATTGTTTCAGTCATGTTCAGTTCTTGGTGACCCCATGTGGGGTTTTCCTGGTAGAGATACTGGAGTGGTTTGCCATCTCCTTCTCCAGCTCATTTTACAGATGAGGAAACTGAGGCAAACAGGGTAAAGTGACTTATCCAGGGGTCACACAGCTAAGAAGTGTCTGAGGCTGGATTTGAACTCAGGGAGAGGAGTCTTCCTGACCCCAGATAACAAGCCCTTAATATAGGCTAAAGACACTGAAACCCAGTCACCTACCATACCACCACTCTCTGTGCCACAGTGTCCAAAACTCCTGTATTATCAGTGGGCATATTAATGAAAAGGCAAAAAGGGATAGCAAAGAGTCTGTCGTGCTCTTCCATCATGCCATGCCACCTCTGTATCTTTCTCCAACTATCTCTTCTGTTTTTAAGAAGATAAGCTTAGAATCCACTGCAGGAAATTTAAAAAAAATGCACGCTAAGAGGAGAGTGGAGAGTTCATAGACTCCATCCCTTTTGCAGAATGTTACTTTTTAGCATGTAACAGAAACGCATTAGCAACACGTCACCTGAAGAAACAAGTTTGAACTCTTAGAATCAGGATGATCTATCCTTTCTTCTCCCGGTGTCATAAAGCAATGAGCTGGACCCTGACGTCATGGGCAATAGAATGTCCTGGTGCTTTTCTTTTTCCTAATGAAACATGAGTCAACATGATTGCTGATGAGAAAGCGTGTCCTCGTGGTTCAGAGTGAAACGTGTTCTTGTTTTGCTTGATTATGCATTTTTATTACAAGGATTCTCTCAAAATTTGGAACGTGGAGGTGGGCTAATGATAAAGTGGCCTCTTCCAACACCCAGAAAAGGTTGCTAAAGTACTTTTAAAAAAATCACCAAACAGAATAGAAATAAAAGGCAGAAGAAAACCCAGACAAGCAGGATACATGCTGAATTTATCATATATTTAAAACAGAAATTCACAGTTTTCATGTACAATCCTCTTTTTCTGTTCAACTTTGCATGTGTAATGGCACACCAATGCATATTTGGTGTTTAAGTTCACAATAAAAGTAATTAAAAAATAAAAACACCTTGAATAAAGTAAAAAACAAAACAAAACAAAAGATGGGAGAAATAGGAGGGGAAATGTATGCGCAAATTATAAAGGCAAGTGGTGGATCCAAACAGCATATTGAATAGAAAAGTTGATCAATTCTAAGAAACTGACTTTTCCTTCTCCAGCTCATTTTTTCAGATGATAAAACTGAGACAAACAGGGTGAGATGAATTTCCCAGGGTCACACAGCTAGTAAGTGTCTGAGACTGAATTTGAACTCATAAAAATGAGTCTTCCTGATTCCAAGCCCAGTGCACTATCTGCTGCACTGCCCTGCTGTGCTGCATCATTTTTATACGTTTATTATTTATGCATTTTCAAACAGATGTTGACTTGTTCCCATTCCACTGAGAATGCTCTGCCCCTATCCCTGCCTCCTAGTTTCCTTGGCTTCCCTCAACATTCAGCTCAAAGCCAACCTTTGGCAGTCTATATCTTTTTTTAAATTTTTTAAATTTTATTTATTTTCAGTGTTCCACAATCACTACCATATAAGTTAGATTTCTTTTTCCCTCCCTCCCCCATACCTTCCCCTTTCCTCCCCGAGACAGCATACAATTTTATATAGGTTCTACACATACATTCCTATTATATAAATTTTCACTATAGTCATGCTGTGTAGAAGAGCTGAAATGAATGGGAGAAATCATATAACAAACCAAAACATAATACACACAAAAAATTGATCTGCTACATTCTGCGATTGAATTCCATAGTTCTTTGGATGTGGAAGGCATTTGCCTTAAAAGACCATTGGGAATTTTTTTAAGTCCTTGCATTGCAATGAAGATCCAAGTCTACCAGAAAAACCTCTCGTACACTGTGGTCGTTGCTGTGCACAAAGTTCTCCTGGTTCTGTTCCTTTCACTAAGCATCAGATCATATGAGTCCTTCCAGGCCTCTCTGAAGTCTTCCTGTTCATCATTTCTCCTAGCACAATAGTATTCCATTACATTCATATACCACAACTTGTTCAGCCATTCCCCAATGGATGGGCACCCTCTTGATTTCCAGTTCTTGGTCACCACAAAGAGCTGCTGTAAGTATTTTTGTACACGTGGGACCCTTTCCCATTTTTATGATCTTTTGGGGATACGGTCCTAGAAGAGCTATTGCTGGGTCAAAGGGTATGCACATTTTTGCAGCCCTTTGGGCATAGTTCCAAATTGCTCTCCAGAATGGTTGGATCAGCTCACAGCTCCACCAACAACGAATTAGCGTTCCAACTCTCCCACATCCTTGGCAGTCTATATCTTGCATTACTTTGATATTCACATATTTACATTTGTCTTCCTCATACCCCTAGAGGGCAGGGTCTGGTTTTGAAGATGATAAAGATGAGGATGATGATGATGATAGCAGCAGCAGTGGCTGACGCTTACCATAGCACCAACATACACCAAGCACTGTGCTCAACTCTTTTTAACAATTATTGTCTCATTTGATCCTCACTACAACCCTGGGAAGTAAGTGCTACTCTCCCCATTTTACAGACAAGGAAACTGAGGCAAACAGGTTAAATGATTTGCCCAGGGTCATACAGTAGTTAAGTGTTGAAGGCCACATCTGAACTCAGCTCTTCTGGACTCTAGGCCCAGCGCTCTATGTACTGTGTCTCTCAGCTGCTTTCTCTGTAACCCTAGCTATAGGGTAGTGCCAGGGCACAGAGTCAATGCTTAATGAATGTCTGTTGTTAACTGAAAAACAAAATGAGGGTAACTGTGCCTGAAAGATTCCCCATGCTGCCACTAGCCTTGGGATGGTCCTGAGGCAGGACACATATCTGGTACCAAGTCCATATGGGAAGCCTTTTTAGCGAGGCAAAGGGCCTGCCTGAGCCCATGCTCTGTTGGCACGGCCTTCACCAAACCATTGTCACTGGTCTGACATGATGCGGCATGATAGTGGGATTTGAGTGGACAATAAAAAGCAAAGGAAATTAATGAGGAGAAAAAAATGGGACTATCACAAACCCTCAAACAAAATATGTTTTTTAAAAGAAAACAATCAAAGAAATGAGCAAACTGAAGGAAAAAAAGGGAAAGTTCCAACACAATCAGTGCTATGGATTGAAAGTCACTGAAGCAGAAACAAGAGAAGGACAATTTGGGGAACTTTGAGGCTTTCTTTAAGAAAGTTGAAATTGTTTTTAAGAACACCAAAATGGATAAAAGTTGGGTCAACGAACATTTATTAGACACCTACTATGTGCCAGGAGGGGATACTAAGAAAGACGCAAACAGAACCTGTCTTCAAGGAGTTCTCAGTCAAACGAGGGAGATGAAATGCAAACAACTCCGGATAAACAAAATATAGACAACACAAACTGGAGATGATCCAAGGGGAAAGGCACTATGATTAATGAGGATTGGGAAAATGCTTCTTGAGGAAAGTAGGATTTTAGGTGAGACCCAAGGAAGCCAGGGAAGCCAGGAGATGGAGGTAGAGGTGAGGAGGGAGAGAATTCCAGAAATAGAGGACGGTCAGGGAAATGAATGAAGTCAAGAGATAGAATATCACTGAATACATGAAAAGGTGCAAGAGGATAGAAGATCAGAAAGGTAGGAAGGGGCTAGTTAGAAAAGGGATTTAAAAGCCCAACAGAAGATTTAATAGTTAATTTGACAGGTGGAGGATGGACTGGCATAGGAACAGACTTGAGGCAAAAAGACAAACCAGAGGGCTATTGTAATAGTCCAGGTATGAAGTATGAAGCGATGAAGGCCTGCATTGGAAGAGGAGAGAAGGGCTGTATACCAGAGATGTTGTGAAGGTAGAATCAACCGTTCTTGGCAACAGATTAGATATGGGAAGAGACAGACCATCAGGAGCTTGGGGAACTAAGAAGACAGTGGTATTCTTTACAGTAATAAGAAAATTACTGAAGGAAATAAAGGAAAAGGAAAATGATAATGAGATGAAATAAAGAAGGCTCTAGATCACTTGAAACTCACCAGCTGAGAACAACCTATGAAAAATAAAATAGAACAAAGGATTTAATAAAAAACAGATTTTTTTTTTTGCTAGAGGTCAGAGAATGACAGACACACAAAAATAAACAAGAAAACTAGCAAAAAAAAAAAAAAAAGCCCAAACCCAACAAAATTATCAACACCCAAATTAAAAATTCTAGGAACTTTAGCAAACAAAAGGGGCTGGATCTGGAGAAAGGAGGTTGGAGAGATAACCTGAGAGCTACACCACTCTTCCCTAAACAGGAAGAATAAGTCTGACTGCTCTATTGCAGGAAACCATATAGGAAATATTCCAGGAAATATTCAAAACAAGGGGGCAGATTACTGAGATTCTGAGAAAGAGTGACAGAATTCTTAGGAAATTCATCAATCTAGAGCCACCTCACTGAGACACTTATCAAACTTGAAAACTACAATGACAAGGAGATATTTTACTGCTGTCACGATGAAAACATCTTTTTAAACTCAATTGCACAAGATTTTTTTGCCAATGCCAAATAATGACATATGATACACCAAAAGTCAGGGGAATTAACATTTCACACCTAAATTAGGTTCCCAGTGAAGCCAAATATACTTTCTTAAGATAAAATGATCATTTAAGAATCCACAAGAATTTCAAACAGTGTATTAGGCAGATTTATAGAAGCTTAGGATATGCAAAACCAAGAAGAGCTACTCGTCTGAAATTCACCCTCGAGATTATGTCATGTGAAACGTGTAACAGTGATTTCCATCTCAGTGTAATCTTTACTTGGGAACCAAAATTAACAGCATAAAATGACACAAATGGGCTGGAAGGAAAAGGGAAAAAGAGAAGGACAAAGTTGATTTGGGACATTGACGATAAAAGAATGAGAGGGAAAACAAGCTGAGTACGGAGGATGATATGGGAGAAGACAACGTCTGAAGAGCACTCCTGCCCGCCATCATCTCAGCAAGCAGCTGGTGACACAGAATATCTGTCAAACCAAAGTGGAACGGAGCAGGAGGCAGGGGGCTCTCCTTCACCAGAGGTCTTTAAGCAAAGGAGATAACTTTTGTTGGACGAGGTGACCAGATCTGATATTCTGTGATAATTTGACTCAACTCTACTGGTTCTGGTCACTCTACAGCTAAGGACACCGAGGCCCCAAGAAGTTAATTGACTTGTCCAAGCTCACACAAGGAAAGTAGCCATCAGTCAACAAGCATTTTTTTTTGCTTTTTTAATTATTGAAATTTAAATAAATAAGAAAAGAAAAGGAAATATATTATAAACTTAAATATTGAAACAAATGAAAAACAAGAAAAGAAAAAAAGCACAGCATGTGAATGTAAGAGAGGATTCAAAATGTACAGCAATAATTTCCATTTCATTGAGCTGTCCATCTTTGCTTTCTTGCTAGTTTTCTTTTCTCTCTGCTGGGTACTTTCTACTCTGTTCTTTTCCTCTTCTTCCCCTCTCTGCCCCTCCCCAAAGACTACAATTAAGTGTCGATGTATTTATATGTATAATCAACAGGAACCTCTTCAGGGCCAACTATATGCCATGTATCATGCTAGGAACTGGGGATATAAAGACAAAAAACCCAACAAAACAAATCCTGCTCTTAAGACCTTCAGTTTTATCAGGGGAGGGGTGTGTGTGTGTGTGTGTGTGTGTGTGTGTGTGTGCGCGTGCGCGTGTGTATACATAAACAACACACCTGCATGTATATAAAGCTTACATTTCATCACTTACCCCCACACACATATCTAGAACATTGCAGATTAAAGGGATCTCACAGGTCATCTCCTCTCCACCCATCACTTTGCTGATGGGGCCCAGACAGTTGCAGTGACTTCACTTGACAATGACAATGACAGTGACTTCACTTTGACTCACATCTGGGAGTCAAACCCAGGTTTCCTCCCTCTTTATTAACTCTGACTAAAGGGCAGCTTCACCTGGAGGATGAGCTTGCTCCATCTGTCAATTTATCCAGCTCCTTAGACATAGCAAGAACTTGACATGTCTATTAAACAAAGGAATGATCTTATAGGAAAAGGTAATTGCTAACACTTAACTGTCTGCTGGCTCCTTGAAAACCAGCTGAATGTTAACTTTCCTGGTGGGGTGAATGCGTATGCACGCATGCTCTGTTTTTTGTTACACTCCCTTAAGGTAGCCATCTTCATCTTTCAGAGAAGACCCAAATAATTATTTTAAGAAACTGCTCTTTCTCATCCAGAGCTCTCCCCAGGGACACTTGTCATTTAGTGTGTCATAGGGCTTTCTAAAATGACGGAGTTCTGTGCTATTAACTGAGGAAACAATGTTTAATTTTCATTTGCTATCAAAGTATAATTTATCTAAAACCTAACAGATAACAGCTCAAAGTACATGGTTTAAACTTAAACCAGATTAAAACAGCGTGGTCAAAGAGTGCAAAGTGAGCCTAAGAAGAATGCAGTAAGTGCACAGGAGGAAAGGTCCAGGCAAAAGGCTAAGAGAAATGTGAGGATGGTGGAACAACTTACAGATAAACCAAAGAAAGGAAGGAAAAAAGCAGAGACTGATAGCTTTCTAACCACGACCAAAGTCATTTAGGTGCTTTGGCTAGGGTTATTCCTATAATATTGAAATGGACATATGTTTAAAAATCATGCCTATGATTTTGCAGATTTTGACTAAAGTTGCTGTCCTCATAGCCTACATGGAACAATTTTTTTTTCTTGGGGGTGAGGGTATGTCTAGGCTTAACTGTTTTCTTTTTTTAGATCAAGTATTACGTAAGGCAGTGGTGTTAAATCAAAAAGATATAGGGGCCACTAAACTGTAGATAAAAATCTCTGCAGATGCATACTGATTTGGAAAGCTACATGTAAACATGATGTATGTCTTATTGTATACTTCTTTTGTTAAATATTTCCCAATTACATACTGGTTCCAGCTGCACTTGGGAGTGTTGTAGAGTATTTGATACCTCTGGTTCAAGGAATTAATTTTCATTTATAAAGTCAAATTCTGGCAGGTTGGTCCTTCTTTCCTTTTAACTCCAGAAATTTAAAGAAGTTTAAAATCTGAAAGCATCTGAAGTAAATTTTCCTAACACATCTTATTCAGTCCTGTCATGAAATACTTTATGTTATCCAATATAAATGTTGAAAGTTACAAAGTTTCCAAAACATCAAGCTAAGATTGGCTAACAGGCATAGAAACCATATTTTCTGAACCCAAAACTAGGTTACGATCCAAAAGATATTCCTTTAAGTTTGCTTACTTTTTAGTATCTACTGTTTCACAATATTTTATATCTCTATGAACACTGTATTAAAAGTCCAAAAGAACAATACTAATTAGTGTAAATTCTTGGTTTAACATGTCCAGTTATTAGGCACTAAATATTTACTCAGGTATTTTACTTCATTCTGCTAGAGAAATTTATTTTAAAAAACAAAGCAAATGAGCTAAATTACAAGTGGATGATCTTTATAAACTGGGTATGTTCCTGGTAAAGTTGCCTACACACCAGATTTTTATAAGTAAAACAATATTTGGCTCACTAACTTACATAATCTCAGCACCTCAGACTAGGTCATCTAATCAAATCTGAAATGGAACAAAGGTCTCCTCATCAACACACCTGACCTTCTAAGGAAACTCATTTATTTCTGAATATATTTTCATTTTCAGAGTATCTTCAAAGATTTCTGTTGGTTAATGAGTCAAAGTTGTAGAAGGATATGTCAGCTAAAGAGCTGTGTTTTCATCAGTGGGAACATCTCAGGGCAGTGTCTTAGATTTGGAGTCAGAGAAGCTTGAATTAGAATCCTGGCTTGCACAAGTCACTGAGCCTCTCCAGCCCTCAGTTTCCTTCTCTGTAAAATGAATGAGTTGGATCTGATGGCTTCTAAGATCCATTCCTAATCTATACCCATGATCATAGGATAACATGTAGCTTACAACCTCTCTAAAATTTAGCAGAAGGTCTTAGCTGCTGCGGCCAAAAAGTTCATGACTCTCCAGCCAAACTGGTGATAAGCATCTCTGAATGAACTTCATCCTTGGTCCACTGTGCTCAAAATCTTTAGAACTGGGTAGGATTGGCCAAGTTTTCATACTGGGAACCTAAGAAGATGAAAGATGTAGGACTTGCACATACAAACAATCACTCTGATGGACTAAGAGATTCCTAATGGGAATCCTTCCTAAAGAGTGAAGAGTCCCATAGTTGTTAGAAATAGTCACTTTCCTAATTTCTGCCCCTAAGTTCTGAATGGTTTTAGGGTTTGTATGTTGGAAGGTGAAGTAGGACAACGTTAAGAAACATTTTTCGTTTGGGGTACAAGCCCCTGCCCATAAACCTGAAGCATAGTGGGAATCAAGATGGCCCAGTAGTTATTTTACACTCCCTTCAAGAAACAACACTTCAGGGCTGGCTTTTAAAGGGCCAAACTTTCAGTTCCAGCATCTCCTCCCTCACCTCTAACTAAGCACATTAAAACAACTGCCAAAACCCATCAGCAACAAGTAGGCTGTAAACTGAACTGTTCAAGAGTTCCTCAAGATAATATTGCCATTTCAGCCGGAGACTAGAGCTGCAGGATTCTGTTATTAATACAGAAGCAGACAAAACAGAGCAGAAGAAAAGTGGTTTTGAAATTCATCTTTTCCTTACAAATGTCTGGAGAAAAAAATAACCAAACCAGGACAAATCTGTATAAATGAAACTGGATACAAATCACCTGCAATAAAAATCTTGGCTGTGTCATATATACATTCTTTTTTTTTTTTTAGAAATCCAATAATGAGTACACTTTAAACATTTCCCTCATTTCTATGCCAGCTTTTTCTTCCTTGTTTAAGAAATATCCTACTGGTCTCTTCTAAACTCTTACCATTTTTGTGGATAGAAAATAATGCTGGATAAGCACAATGAAATCCAGTTTTATCTAATCCCTGTCATTTTATCAGTGTGTTGAGCCAGTAATCCTCTGAGCTGATCTCACTGTGAGAGATCAGAAGGAATCTCAAAGACATTTCATTAGTTTTACTGAATAGGAATGTCATGAGATGTAAAAAAAGAACAGCAAAGACTGCTGCCACACAAGAAGTACTGACATCAGAAAACAGGCTGAGGGACCCATCCTAAGGAGGGTCGCTTTCAAATTAAAATCTCTACTTTTGAATACGTCAATATAAAAAAAACCCCGCAGCCTATAAATTATTTTCTGTGTCTCAAGTTGAGGCCATATAAGACAACCACATGAAACATATTAATAAAAAATAATCTTTTAATATCAAGGCAAATGGAACACTACAGAAAATTTAGTTATCCAAATATACAGGAAAGAAGGACCAGTAATAATGGAGAGCTGGAAGGCTGAAGTTGAAAAAATTCTTAATCTCTATCTTTCTGGAAAATATGGTATGTAGACGGTGGCCAGGGAAATTCTGGGATGGAATGATGTAAAACAAAATAAAAATAGAGAAAGTAATAACTGAAGTCCTCCCTTTCCCAGCCCCCAACCAACTCGATACATTCAAATAAACCTCAGCCTGGTAACATACCTCTAGGGTATAAAGTAGCTTGTAAAAGTCATTTTAGAACTTTTAGTGCTTAAGAAATCATAAAAGTTTTTGATGACTAAACAAAGGCCAACTGTCACGCTGTTCTTTCTAGAGAATGGCCCTATAACGTTGATGCCTTGGTAAAGTCCTAGAACACGTTAAACAACTCATGGGCACCCATGGAAGTCTGAGAAGGGCAGAGTGATCCATCCTAATTTAATTTCCCTTTTCTATGGCACAAAAGGCCCAATGCCTGCGAGAGAGAGAGATCAGGGAAGATTTCCCAGAGAAGGTAATTTGGGCTGGATTTTTAAAGAAAATAAGCACCACAAACTACTAATAATCATATGAAAACCTGCTCCAAGTCACTGATAATAAGACAAATGAAAATCAGAACAGCAGAAGGAAGCCTCACTTCACATCATACAAATTGGCAAAGATGACAAAAAAGGGAAATTATCAACGTCAGCAGACCATGGGAAGATAGGCACACCAAGATACTTTCTGTTGAGCTATTAATTGGTCTGTTATGGAAAACAATGTGCAGTTATGAGAGAAAACTCCCCAAACCCTGCCTGTCCGCTGGGCCAGAGATCCTCCTGCTGGGCATATGCTCCAAAGAGACCAAAAACAGGAAGACCCCACAGACCCCAAAGAATCTGAGAATGCTTTCTGTGGTACTAAAGGAATGGAAACAAAATTGGGAGATGGTCTAACAAATTATGGTGTATATGACATGTGAATGTGATGGAATACATGACTGCACCATGAAAAACAAGGAATAATCAATTGATAAGCATTCATTACGCAGCTACTATTTGCCAGGAACTGTGCTAAGGTTCTGGAAATAAAAGAAAAACAGCAAAAACCGATCCAAAACCCGTTCTTGCTCTTTAGGAATATGCATACTTTCAAGGAAGAAATACATACATATAAGAAAAAAATTAATCCATAAACGTCAGGTAAATACAAAGTATGCAAAAGCTAAATACAGAACAATTTCAGGTAGCGCTAATAGATGGGGTGATCGGGGAAGGCTTCAAGTCGGAACTGAATTCTGAAGAGAGGCAGGGATTCTTTTTTTTGTCACTGCAAACATAACACTCGTTTTAATCATATTTTTATTGAGAAGTTTTGGTTTTTCATCACCCTCTTTTCTAAATGTACCCTTGCTTCCTTGCCTACCCTGGCTGTAAAAGCAACGAGGTACACACGCTGATCCTGGAGACTGGAAGATCTGAGTTCAAATCCAGTCTCGGGCATGAGCTGTATGAACAGCTCTGCAACAAGTCACTTTAGCTCTATGTGCCTCAGTTTTTTATCTGTGAAACAGGAATAAATAGTAGCACCTCCCTCCCAGGGTTGTTGTGAGGGTCAAACTGAGGCAATATATATTTAAAGTACTTTGCAAACCATAAAGTCTTACATAAATTCTCCCTGTTCTGCTTCCTTCCCTCTTATCAGCCCCTATGAGCCATCATGCTTCTCTGAACTCTTCCTACTTATTGTTTCTAATTGTGCCATAATCTCCCGTGCCATTCATGCACCGCACAAAATTCTTTCTGTCATTCCCCAGTAGATGGGCATCCACGTTATTTCCAGTTCTCTGCGACCACACAAAGAGCTTCCTATGAATACTTTGATGCATATGGGACCTTTTTTTCTCTCTCTAAGCTCCCTACATGCTTAGCGGGGAGACCTCTGCATTGACATGTTGGTGACTTTCTAAGCATAATCCCAAACTGCTTTCCAGAATCGTTGGATCAGTAATTAATTCACAGCCTAAGGCTTGCAGTGAGGGAGGAATGACCACCTTCCAGAGCATCCCATTCCATTCCAGGATAGTCTTACTTGAAGTTTTTTCTTATCCTGAGCTGAAATCTGCCTTTCTGTAACTTCTACCCATTACTCTTACTGTTATGAAAGGTTCAGATTGTGTTTCCTGTGGAATCCTGGTATTTTGCACAATATGAACAGGACTCCATCATCAAATAAGTGTATAAAGCAACTGAAGGGATATAAAAAACCAACAGGCTCAATCTTCTCCGTTCTGCTCTACAGTTTCTAGCTGTTCTTAACCTAGTCCTAGACCACTCCCAGACTGGTTTCGATAAGTTCTGTCAGTATGTTTCAAGCCCTAAAATGCATGCTCTGTGGCCAAATTAGTTTGGCAAACACTAGAATAAAAACCCACTTGCCTCTGTGTACAAAGCACTGAACCAAATAATCTCCTGAGGTCTCTTCTAGTTGGAAGATTCTGAATATTTATTGAAATGAACTCCATTCCATAAAAGTTTTGCTTAATCCCCACCTAATCTTGAACTTCAGGTGAAGTATTTGTGTTCTCTATTTACACTTTAAATTGTTATAGGAACAAGTTCACATTTCAAGATGATTTAAAATTTGTTATTTTTAAATTCCTCCTCATTAAACTCTCATGGGGGAGAGGGGTGGGGAGGGAAGAGTCAATCTGATTTTACATTTCATTGGTAAAGGGAAAAAATCCTGGCCAATGCCAATCTGCCTGGCTATGCAATTTAAAGTCTCAGACCATGGGGCCAGGAGAGGTGATGGGATTTGCTCTGGGCCTAGTAACTTCATTGTAAAAAACTCTTACATGATATGGTCAGATATTTAAACAATGAATACTGTTTTCTTTTTTAAATAATTTAATAATAGACCTACTACAGAGAACAAATATAATTTTAAAGAACATAATTTTCAGTTACACTTTCTGTATGGCAACTGATTTTATACCCTTCCTTCTTCATTCCCCAATTAACTATGCAATATTTCTGTACTGTTCTGGAATTCCAAATGGTGACTACAATATATTCACAGTGAGAAAAATGAGACATAGAAAAAAGGAAGCCACAGCTGTGATCTCCATTGAGTCCACAAAGATTGGAATACTTGTCTCTTAAGAAATTAGTACTTCCTCCATCCTCTCTCTTTAGAAGAATTACAAGGCAACCTTTAGGAAGCAACATGTACAGTGTTCTAGAGATATGCAAAGACCATACTCCATTAAAAGCACCAACCAAAGGAATTAACCACATTTATATTCTAGGGCCCCATTTCCAATGCCCCTTTAGAATAGTTTCAAATGATGGTGGCTCTTCTGTACATATTGTGAGGAACCATGATAGAGCGGATTCGTTGCCAGCCTTATGCTTGAAAGACCTGAGTTCAAGTCCTATTTCTGACACATACTAACAATGAGACATAAATTCCCTCCCTCAAAATAAAGTCAAGTGCAAGACATGTCATCACTTCTCTGATGGCATGGTCTTCTTTGAAAACGGACAAACACAACAACAAAATCGCAGAGATGTGCCAACCACCGACCAATTTCAACACCGCCCTTCTCTACACCAAAGAAATCACAAGTCTAGTCTCTATCACTATATGTCAGGTACTCAGAAACCAAGAGGAAAAACTATAGTTCCACTGCTCAAGCAGTTTGCAGTTGGGGGATGGGAGTGGGAGGGGGTATTAACAGACAGATCAGTACAATAAACAGGCAAAGCAATGAAAGAACATCTGAGCATTTGAGAATTGGAGAAAGCTTCACAGAAGAAGCGTCCTCCAAGCTGGGTCTTAAAGCTGGCTATCAGAGAGACGGATAGAGTGAAAGATTAAAAATGGCAGACTTTTTCATGTCCATTCCCAGTGTGGCTGGAATGTAATGAGTCTAAATGACAGGTCCATAAAATAGTGAAGTTGGGTTGAGAGGCAGATTGCAATCAGATTTTGGAGGGACTTAAATGTTAAACTAAGGAGTTTCTATTTGATCCTTTGGACAATGAAGAGCTATTGAAAATTTCTGATCAAGTGAGGGGCTCTGGTGGAAGCTAGTGAGATTATTTTATAGCTGTTGGAAGGGGAAGAGAGAAGAGGCAGGGAGCCCATTTAGGTCAGGATTAAAATAGTTCAGGTGAAGGGTGATGGGAAGCTGAAACAGGGTGGTGGCACTATGAGTTAGTGAGGGGTGATTCAGAAGAATAATAGACAAGGACTTGGCAAATGTGATTGGTTGTGGGAGGAGAAGGAAAAGTCACAAATAACTGAAGCTTTAAAGCCAAATCGTTGGGAAGATGGTGATGCCGCCAACAGAAATAGAGTTGGGAAATTTAAATTATATCACAAAGAATTTAACTCTTTCCTACCAAATAAAAGTCATAGAATGGTAGTTTGGTACCTCTTTGGCATAAAACAAGCGCTGATTTTTTTCCCTAAGAGTGTTTATGTGGATAGACATTTTTATTTTAACCTGGTATTTAGATCAGCCAAAATCCAGTAGCAGCCAAATAAAGTGCTTAATTACATCTTCAAGGGGGGGTGGGGGGGGGGAAAGAGAAAATCAAGAATTATTACTAAGGCTCTCTTCCTTCTGATCACAACCTAGAAATTGCTTTTTTAACCACAACACATAGTCTTACTGTAGTAAGGCATAACTGGCCTTTGGGAATGGTTTTAGGAGGAAGGTTAGGAGAGAGGCTAATTCTCCTCCAATTATTCTCTAAGAAGATTCCTACGACTCCTATGGCAATAGATAGCTATAAACGTCTGAGTGTGCATCTGAATAGCAAAGCAATGATGTCCCCAGCAAATGTTAAACAGGACTGTTTACAGTAGTGACCCATGCCGGCTGACAGCCCACATGTACATCTATCACAGTGCAGCCCTCCTCCTCATTACCATAACTTTTCACTGTCTCATAGGGCTAAAGTTGTAGTTAAATTGGCTTCATTTTAATTGGTAATGGTAGAGTACTTGCTAGCCTTTATGCCATGTTTCTTAAGAGGCGCTGTAAAAGTTATTTTCCAGTGAAAGAAAGAAAATGAATGCCTGGCCCATCTTCAGTTTCCTTCCCCCATCCTTTCCCATAAACTATGTTAGCTCAGATCTGGGTTTTACATTGCCTGCCAAATGTTTTTCCTTTTCCATCCAAGACAAAGTATATTGGGATTCGATCCCTGGATTCTGTTTCAAGATAAAAATCACTTTGATATTTTAAATTAAATTTATGACATGGGATTGCATCCGTTTAGTGCATTTTGGTCTCCTCCTATATCTGACATAAGCACAGTGTGTATAAGAGAAACTTGGTAAGGAAAGACAACTTTAGGATCTTCATGGATGTGATGGGGTTACTGATCTTGAGAGTACAATCCACTCATCATCAAACAAACTGAAAAGCCATTCCATTGGCAGCACCACATTAACACTGCTTTGGGTCCCATTCCAAAATTAGCATGGAAAAGAGTTTACTTATGGAAAGAAAGGAGCTCTAAGGGACAGGAGCATCTGCTAAGTTAAGAACACATCAAGAACAAAGTGAAAGTCCAGAAGGGTCTACATAAAAAAACAAGCTTAATGACCTGTTTATTGAGCATTACTGACCCAAATGACTATTCACAAGACCAGTCTGAACCACACTTTAGGAAGACCTGATCAATGCAAATCAGAACTTTCAAAATGGTAAAGCAAGACTGATTAATTCAAAAGTATCAAAATATAGCATTCTTTCAAATAATAAGTTCCCTTAGTGCCAAATTTACATTAACCTTGTCAAGAAAAATCTTATTTAGAAGTGAGGAATACTTGTGATACTATCAAAGAGTGGCTTTGTTCCCACTTCATGTAGAGCCAATTATCAAGCTTGGTCTGACTCCCCAGAGACGAGGCCATGGGCTACTTTATGATTCTAGATTGTCCCTCGGGCAGAGAGAAGGCCAAGGCCAGATTCCCTAAGAGTAGCCAGTTGAAATGAAAGATGCCAACCAAATTCTCCAGGGCCAGTTGGCACAGAGGAAAGTGGCTGCACTCTGGGTTCTTACCCCCACAGTAGACAGGTTACAGCCAGCTGGCTCTCAATGGACTGGACTAGTTGGAGTGCATACAATCCCTTCAAAGCCATCTGGTATTTTTTAGAACCCTAAATTTATCCAACCTGACACTCTGATATCTGAATCCTTCAGCTCACTAGGGAGGCACTTGGTTGTTTGGTAGTTCCAGCTACCTATCTAGATAGGAGAAAAGAAACAGAAACAAAGCAAGTATTTTCTTTTAAAGTTTCATTGACTGTAATGAAAGACTAATCTATCATAAACAGTAATGAAACTATTATAAATGACACTTTAAAAACCCATGCCAAAATAGTACAGGGTACAAGGATAAGCCAAAAAATAAATTTAAAATATATAAAAAGTTACAAACGTCTTTGGCTACATTTTGATGTCACTTTGAACTATTTTTAGAGACTTTTTTTTGAGTCTCCTTTCTCTGAATTTCTACAGCATTTACTGTCACGTTCATTCAACAAATATTAAACGCCTACTGTGTGCGGGTACTGTTTTGGAATATGGAAAAGACAAAGCTTCGATAAAACAGAACGTTTAGACAAGCCCTGGTCTCTTGTTCTTGGGTAGCTTAGATGGGGGATAAAATACCAACATATATAAAACACATAAATATTTTACATGAGATTAAGTGCATTAGAACTGCATAAAACAACCCACTATTAAAGGTCTGATGAGAATGTAGCTGATCGGGGCAGTTGAGTTGGGAAAGAAGCAAACAGGTTATGAGAGGGAGAGAATTCTAGCTTTAATAGCTTTAATAAATACAGTGTGAGCAAAGATAGTATTGCAGATGAGCCTGAGTACAGTGCAAATAAAATAATAAAATGACATTACCATCATCATCTTAACAGCTAAAATGTATATCAGGTTCACAAAAGGCTTTCCGGCTTCTTTTCCTGAAGATCAAATCTCCTCCCCCAATCATCCCCTCCACTCTTTCCCAATCTACTGATTCCTTCCCAGCAGACCACACAGACAGGTGAGTCTCCCCTATCCTGAAAAAGCTCCTCATGAAACACTCCTTTCCATTCAAGCTCTCATATTAAATGCTTTCTTCCCTTTCCAAGGCAAAACTAGAAAAACAACTCTTTAAGAGTTCACTGTATCCATTTTCTCTTATCTCACTCACTTCTAATCCTTTGCAGTCTGGCCCCTGACCTCATCACTCAACTGCAGCTAACTCTCTCCAAAGTGACCTATGATCTCTTAACTGCCACATCTGAAGACTTCCTCTCAATCCTCTCAGAGCTTTTGACTGCTGACTATCTCATCCTGGACGCTCTCTCTCCTCAGGCTTATCAAGATCCTACTTGACTTTCCTCTCACCTATTGGACCACTGTTTCTGTTTCTTTTGCCAGATCTTCATCCACATTCCACCCTTTCAATGAATGCATCCACATGACTCTCAGATCTATATATCCAGCCTTTGTCTCTCTCCGTCTCCAACTGCCTACTGTAAATTTCACATTGGATGTCCTGTTGGCATCTGAAACAATCCAAAACAGAACTTTTCTTTTCCCCCAAACTTGTCCTTCTAAACTTTTCTATTTTGTGAGGACACTACGATACTTCCAGTGACCTAAGGAAATGAACTCTGTGACTCCTTTCTGTCCCTCATCCCAAATAAGTTTCCAAACCTTATCACTTCTACGACTCTGACATCTTCTCTCTGCTGACGTCACCCTTCCACCTGTCTATTCTTCTTGATTCAAGTCTCCCCACTCTCCAATCCATCCTCAACTGTCAAAGTGATTTCCCTAAAGTGGAGGTTTGACCACGTCACTCCTTTACTCAATAAATTCCAATTTCTCTCTATTGCCTCTAGGATCAAATATTGGTTTATCATTTAAAGTCCTTCATAACCTGGCTTCTTCACACAATTACTTTACATAATTATTCCCTTTTCAGGATTCTACAGTACTGGCAAGCTAGTCCTGCTCCTCTCCATTTCCCATCTTTATCTCTGCAATGGCTATCCCTTCCCTGGTGCCTAACAGAATCCCCTTTTTCCTTCAAAATCCAGCTCAAGATGGTTTATACATGAACCCTCCCATGAACTCCTCTTCTAGTAGTGCTTTTCCACCATCCTGAATTATTCTATGTGTTTATTTCATATACAATTGTTATATATGTTTGTATCTCTCCCAACAGAATGCAAGCACTTTGAGGGCGGGGACTGTTCCATTTTTGTCTTCTAGGTTCTGAGAGGACATTTATTTCTTTTGCTCCTTTTGGAATGTCAATAATTCATCATCATGCTGTCTCTTTCAATTGATCAAATATCTTTACCTACTCTTGACTCCTAAATTTGCACTTCATAGTTTTTACTCAGTTCTGGCATTTTCATCAGGATTCTCTCATTCAAATGCATTTTCCCTCCTATAGGACTATACTCAGTCGTTCTTGTCTGTAAGCCTTTATCTTTCATAGTCCAAGCTCTCCACTCCTGCAGTTTTGTGTGACCATGACTGTGGCTCTTCGGTGCTTGAATTCTTTGTGTCAGTCTCCATAATTTTGTCTTTGACGTGAAAGCTCCGGATTTTGGCTATGATATTCCTGGGAGTTTTCATTTTGGGGTTTCTTTCCAGAAGGCATTGGCAGATTCTTTGTATTTTTCACTTTGCCTTGTGGTTCTACTAGATATGGACAGTTTTGTTCATGATTTCTTGAAATATGGTATCAAATTCTTTTGGGGGGACGTGGTGGTGGTAAGTGGGGTTAGGGTCATGATTAGCAGGTAACCCAATGATTCTTAGATTGTCTTTCCTTGACCTGTTTTCCAGGTCAGATTTTTTTTTATAGTAAGACACTTGACATTTTCTTCTGCTTTTCCAATTTTAAAATTTTACCATTTTGTCACCCAAGGAGTCATTGCTTTCTATGTTGTCTATTCTAATTTTTAAAGAGTTCAATTCTTGGGTAAGCTTTATCACCACACATTCTAAGCTCTCAATTCTCCTTGTCAGTCTTGTCTTGCCCCACTAGCTGTCATTTCCTCTAACATTACATTTCAGATCTCCTGTTCATTTTTTCTAAGTCCTCTTGTAGTCCCTCAGTACAGAATGTTCTTTTCCCGAGGCTCTGTTTGGGCTTCCTGTGCAGTTACATTTTCTTCTGGGTTTACCTCTTGGGTTTCTCTCAGTCCAAGGTATGCTTCATTGAGCAGGGCATTTCCTTCTGTTCACTGAGCCTCAGTTTCTGGATTGGGGCTTTGTTTGGGGGTCAGATGCTGCTCCCTTCTGTATTCCTGGATGGCACAGGTTGCACACCTTACTTGTTTCTAGATACTTTGGCTAAGGCTAGGTGCTGCCTTCTGAAGGAATACTAGGTTTTGGCTCAGCTCTCCGATGGCTCAACTTGGGCTTTGACTTGGATCTCCTTTTTGAATAATCCCAAACCCAAAGTGAACTCTGTCCTGGGCTGTAACTCTGATATATCTCAACAAAAGGTTAATTGTGCTGGTAGCAGGCCTCCTGCAAGATCTCAGATCCTTTACTTTCCATGGTTTGATATGTAGATCACCATCCAAATGCCATCCCCCCTTCCTTCCTTGGGTTAACACTAACTCCAACCCTACCTCCATTACTCAGTAACCTTTCCACCTTTGAGGGTCATGCTATTCATATCTACCACCCAATCAAAATCCTAGTACCTGTTTTCTACAGAAGCCCCAAGTCACTCCCCTTCTGATACATGGTTCACAATTTCTCTCTCTTCCTTAACCCCTGCCCTCAAATTAGGAAACTTTACCATACATCTTGACTCTCCCTGAAATATCCTACCACTCAGCTCCTCAATCTATACACTTCTGATAACCTACTCTTCCACTCTACCATAGCCACACACACAAAGACGATCATATTTTGATCTTGCCATCAGCCACAAATGTACCCTCAATGTCCAAGAATTCTGAAATCCCCCTATCTGACCCAAATCCCTTTGCCTTCTCTTATAAAACCCTATTCTTTATCCACATTGTGACCTTCATTCCTGTGATCCCTCAGCTCTTTCCCAAGCCATCTACCCTGCACTAGCCATTCTCTCCTCTTTTGTCCAAGTCAAAGCCCCAAAGTGAACAAATTCAGCTCTACTCTGTCCTCTCTTGAAAGCCTAGCCATCTTTATCTTACTTCCAATCATACCCCCACCAATCCTCAGCCTTGGATCACTCCCACCAATCCTCACCTTCACACCTACATACATGCTACTGAACCAAGATGGAAAAATCATGCAACTGTTTTGACTGAGTCCACAACAGATTTATGTTACACAACCTCCACAGGACCTGCTGCTAGGTAATCCTACTATACCTCCCTTATCAATGCACTCTTCCATTTTCTACAGCAGTTCTTCCAAACCTTTTCATCCCTCCTCAAACCTCTCATGGCTTCCCCTACCCCCAAAAGCTCAGCTGAGAACTTTCCCTCATATATTACAGAAAAAATTAAGATTTTTCTGCCATGAATTCCTTCTTCTCTATTCTACTTAATCTCCTATCACTCAGGTGCTTTCTCTATCTCCTCCTTCACCTCTGTCTCACATTGAAATGGCATTACACCTTACCAAGGCTAACCCCTCAACCTGTCCAAGTGATCCCATTCTATCTTATCCCATCTGTCAGGAGGAGATGTCCCCCACTATCATCCCCAAGTATCACTTATTTTCAATCTCTCCCTGTTTACTGATTCATTCCCTTGTTCCTACAAATATACCCCTGTCTCCCCCACGCTGACAAAACCCTCGCTTGACCCTTCTATTCCTGCTAACTATTGTCCTATATCTCCTTGCCTTTGTAGCTAAACTCCTCACTAAGGTTTCCACTTATAGGCACCCCAATAGACGCCTCCAATTTTTTTCCTCTCACTCCCTCCTAACCCTTTACAATCCAGCTTCCCACCTTGTCTATCATTCCACTGAACCTGTTTTCTCCAAAGTTACTAATGATCTCTTATTTGTCAAACCCAACAGCCTTTGCTCCATCCTCATTCTTTTTGACCTCTCTCTCTGCAGCCTTTGACACTGTTGGTCACCGTAACCTTACTGTTGCTCTCTTTTCTCTAGGTTTTCCACGCACCATTTTCTACTGGCTCCCCTCCTATCTATGACTACTCCTCTGTCTCCTTTGCCTGATCTTCTTCCATATAACACTCACCAACCACAGATGTCCCTCAGGGTTCTGTCCTGGGTTCTCTTCTCTTCTCCCTCTATGCTATTTCATTTAGTGATTTTATTAGCTCCCATGGATTTAACTACTCTCTCTGCCGATGACTCTCAAATCCACCTTTCCTGCTCCAGTCTCTCTGCTGATCTCCAATCTCACATCTCCAATGCCTTTCAGACATCTCAAACTGGATGTTTAGTAGACATCTTAAACTATCTCCTCTAAACCCTCCCCCTTCCCTTCTACCTCCTGAATTATTTTAGAAGGCAACACCATCCTCCCAGGACCCCAGGCTCACAATCAGAAATTGGCCTGGACTCCTCACCATCTCTCACTCCCACCCTCATATCCAAGTTGTTGCCAAGGTCAGCAGATTTCACCTCTGCAGCATCTCTTGAATATACTCCCTTTTTTCTCCTGATATTGTTCCCACCCAAGTGCAGGTCCTTATCACATCACACCTGGACTATCACAACAGCCTGCTGTGGGGTCTTTCCCCACTTCAATCCATCCTTCACTCAGTCACCGAAGTGTGTCCCCTAAGCTGAAGGCCCAACTATGTCATCTCCCAGTCAATAAACTCTAGTGCCTCCCTCTTGCCTCCAGGATCAAATACAAAATCCTCCATTTGGCATTTAAAGTTCTTCATAACCTGCCTCCTCCTATCTTTCCCATTTTCTTATACCTTACTCCCTCATACTGCTCAATCCAGTGACATAGGCCTCCTGGCTGTTCTACAAACACGGTACTCCCTCTCTTGGCTCAAGGTATTTTCTTTGACCATCCCTCATGCCTTGAGTGTCTTTTTTCCTCCACTAAACCTACTGTCCTCTCTGGCTTCCTTTAAGTCCCAGTTCAAATCCCTCCTTTTATTAGAAGCCTTCCCCTCTCTTAATTCCAGTGTCTTCCCTTTATTAGTTATTTCTTACATATCCTGGATATAGCTTGCTTTGTATATCTTTGTTCGCATGTTGTCTCCCCCATTAGATTATAAGCTCTTTGAAGGCAGAACGTCTTTTGCCTCTTTTTGTATTTTCACTTCTTAGTAGTGCTTGGCATATAGGGTAGCTATGGGCTGGACTGGTTGGGTGCTAGTATGGCCTGGTCTCAAGTTGTGTGGCCAGGATGCTCGTGTGGGATACTTTCCTCAGACTTCTGACAATCTTTTCCTGAAGTTCTGGTCCATATGAATAAGTTTATAGCTATTTCTTTTTGGTTTTCTTTGTCCTTCTTCCTGCTGCATTTTTGGTGTTTGTAGGAGATCTGGGGTCCTCTAGGTACTAAGAACACTCCACTATCTTCCCACAATTCTCTGCCCATTTAAAATCTTTGTATTTCCAGTGCTATGCAAAGAAGAGGCTCTTAATATATGTTTGTTGCTTTATGCAAATATTTTTAATAACTGCCACTTTGAAAATGAGGAAACTGAGGGTCAGGAAGACAGAATGCTTTGTCCATTCACAATCTAGGACCAAAGCTAACATCTGAAGTCAGGCATTACATACAGCTTGGTTTTTAGAAAGAGCACATATAATACAATAAGCATGCTGGTTCCAAAGCTGTCTCAATCGTCTTCCTATTCTGGACAATCTTAAAAAGTGCTTCACTGAGGCCATCATTTTTTGCATTACTATTATTACCCTCTGTTTCTCTAAAGAGACTTTTAAACCCTCTCCTGTAACCAATAAGCCATCAAGTAAAACGGATGTTTACATTGTCCATGTGTGGAAATATCATGTCTCATTCTTCACCTCCACTCCACCAGTTCTCTGACAAGAGGTGTTTTGGAAACATGTTTCATCATCTGTCAGAATTCCGGGGTGCAAACACTGCCTCAGGAACTGACCCTCTAATACTGGTTATCTGTGTGATCCTGGCCCAATCATTTCCTCATGATAACTGACATTTCCATGGTGCACTGAATTCCTCTGAATTTCATTCTTCTCAGCTACAGAAGAGGGATATTCATTAACACCTACAGTATCTACTGGAGCAGTTGGGGGCACAGAGGATAGAACCAGGGCGTGGGAAGACTCATCTTCCTGAGTTCAAATCGGACTTCAGATACTTATGGGCTCTGTGGCAAATCACTTAACCCTGTTTGCCTCAGTTTCCTTATCTGCAAAATGATCTGGAGAAGGAAATGGCAAACCATTATAGTATTTTCTGCCAAGAAAATTTCAAATGGGGTCATGAAGAGTCAGACATGACTGAAATGACTGAATGATAATAAAATAGTATCTGCTTGCCATCTTCCAGACCAGGGAAGCCTTCCCCAACCCCTCTGAATCCTAGTGCCTTCCCTCTCTCTTTTCTTCTGCACACAGCTTGTTTGTCCATATTTGTTTGCTTATTGTCTCTCCTTGACTGTGGGGACAGTCTTTTGTCTCTTTTTGTATCCCTAGTGCTTAGCATAGTACCTGACATATAGGAGCTTATTAAATTTTTATTGATTTTACTGACTGATTATTGTAAGGGTCAAGTGAGATAATGTATGTTAAATAATTTGCAAAACATAAGTACCGTATCAATATCAGGTATTAGCCAGATGTGTTGTTTCCAAAGTCAAGAGAAAATATCCAGTATTGAAAAACAGTATTAGTGTCAAAAACTACAAACTCATCAAAAAGTATAAGGTCTGAAAAAAAGTCACTAGATTTGGCAATTAGGAAGTCACTGGTGACTTTTAAGAGATCAGTCTCAGTAGCATGGCAGCAACTGGACTGCAAGAGATTATGGTTGCAAAGTAGAATTTCAAAGTTTCAGCTCTGGCAGTGCTGTATTCTGAGAGATGGTGAGGTTTGGGGCAAGACCATCTTGATGCTCTGCAGAAGCTGAGTGGCTAAGGAAGTTATGGAAATTGAATATAGGCAAGATGTTAAGAAGGGCTGTCAAGTCAAAGTCACCACTTTTTAGGGATGTACACATTGATAATGAGGTTGACGCATGCATTGCCAGAGTCAGCTCAGTGTTTGGGAGGCTCTGAAGGAAAGTGTGGGAGAGAAGAGGTATTAGACTGACTATCAAACTGAAGGTCTACAGAGCCGTTGTGCTGACCTCATTGTTGCATGCCTGTGAAACACGGACAGTCTACCAGGGCCATACCAGGAAACTGAATCGCTTCCATTGGAACTGTCTTAGGAAGATTCTGAAGATCACCTGACAGGGTAAGATACCAGACACTGAGGCTCTTTCTCAAACTGAAATGCCAAGTAGTCAAACTCTGCTTCAGAGAGCAGAGCTCTGATGGGCTGGCCATGTTGTTCGAATGTAAAACATGCTTGCCAAAAAGACTATTTTATGGAGAACTAACAAAGGGCAAGTGTTCACATGGTGGTCAGAAGAAATAATGCAAGGACACTCTCAAGGTCTCTCTTAAGAACTTTGGAACTGATTGTGTGCTGTGGAAGACACTGGCACAGGACCACTCAGCATGGCATGCCCACATCAGAGAAGATGCTCTATGAGTGAAGCAGAATTGAAACAGCTCAAGAGAAATGTAAGATGGACAAACTCAGAGAATCCACCCCAAATGATCACACAGACTAATTGTGCCTGACCTGGGGTACAGCCTTCCCAGCTCTTATTGTTCTGATCATCCAGTCGGACACACTAAAACTTAACTCTAGCATTGCAACGTCATTCTGGTCCTCTTTGAAAATGAAGGATAACAACCAACCAACCATTAAAGTCTCCCAAGAAGGATATCAGGGTATGGAATTGGCAAAACAGACTACAAACCAGGCAATAAAGCCACTGCAAAATTTGGAAGAGCAGCCTGGAAAGCAATGCATTACCACACAAAGGATGAGAAGCTGGCATAAAAATAGCATGATTAACCTCAAATCAAGAAAGGTCCTTGAGGAAGAGTGGAAGGGGTCACTCTGGAAGCATCAGGTGGGAGTTTATTGCTTAGGATCTGGGAACCTCAAGGGAGGGCAAATTTTCATTTAAAATGAAGAAACAGAATAAATTTCGAATTCACAATCTGTTTACACTCTTATTATTTTCATATACATGTCTTACACTTTTCCCAACTGAAGTGTAAACTGTCAGAAAGTAGGGGCTTTGTTTGTTATAGAAGAGAGAGCCAGAAGAATTGGTTTAATTCTCACCCCCAATATTAGCTAAACATGTAACCACTGGCAAGTCACTTAAATTTTGTGAGCCCCAATTTCCTAGCCTGCAAAATGGGCTTAATAACAGTGCTTACCTTATAGAGTTGTTGGGCTCAAATAATAATGTACAAAAAATGTTTATACACCTTAAAGGGCTAGATAAATGCCAGTTATTCTTACCATGACATTTCTTTGTATGCCCTGAAGGGTCTGGCACACGCTCACATATGTTAGCCATTTAAGCAATTATTGTTTGAGATATTTTAGAGAATTTTATTTTTAGAAACAGAAACAATCTACCAATCCACAAGCATTTATTAATTATCTCTTACTGCCAAGCACCATGTTAAGTGCTGAGGACACAAATATAAAAGTAAGGCAGTTTTTGCCCTTGCAATCTACTAGGGAAAATTGGCTGGTAAGAAATGAGCAGGGAACATGAACCTCTGGACCATGGCATTAAGTTACAGGCTTGGCTCTAAAGCAAGCTATAAAACAAATGATCCTTTATCAGATGATGATAATTGTATTAACCTGCAAACTAAAGCGTTAATGTCATGTTTGGAAATAATTAGTCAGTCAGTCTTCTTTTTTAAGATTTTAGGCAGCCAGGTGGGGCAGTGGATAGAGTGCTGACCTAAGTTCAAATCCAGCCTCAGATACTTACTAGTCATTTAACCACCGTTTTCCCCAGTTTCCTCAGCTGTAAAATGGAGGTCATAACAGCACCTACCTCTTCAGATGGTTATGGGGGTCAAATGAGATAATCTTTGTAAAGCACATAACACAGGGCCTGGCACAGTGCTATACAAATATTAGCTGCTATTATTAAGGAAAACACTTTGGTGACTAAGGCAGACTCAGTACTATAAATTGGGATAGGCCATATAAATTATAACTAATTGGAAGGAAGGAGAAGGTCTCCTGCGCTACGGCTACACAGACACAGGCAATAATACAGACTAATCGTAGTCGACTTTCATTAAGGTTAGTTAAGTTTTACAGAAGTCATCTCATTTAATTCTCACAACAACCCTGAGGTAAGTCCTACAGGCATTATCATTTCCATTTCACACATGAGGTCATTGTAAAGGTCACATGACTTACCCATTTGTATAACAGGTGGGATTTGAGCTCAGGTATCACTTAGTCCAAAACATAACTCTCTCTTTACTACCCAGTGGTGTCAAATTCAAATGCTAACTGATCCCTGTGGGCTGCATGTGGACTTAGAAAACCACAAATCAGCATTATCTATGTTGTTCTGTACTTTTTAAAAAAGCATTTTCCAATTACTTTTTAATCTGGTTCTGCTACACTTGGCATTTTGCAGCCCCTCTGGGCCACCTCTGAACTAGACCCAGCTGACAAGGCAGTAAAAGAAAGTAAATGCTCAATGTTTCACTATGAAGTTCAGTAGGTGACTGCAGTATCATCTTTTGCAAATAGAATAGCAAAGGAGTTAAGGCAGAGAGGTTAACAAAACAACACTGCCCAGTTGGGGAACAACGCTGGATACAGAAACCAAGGCCCAGAGAGGTAGTGACTTGCCCAAAGCTCAGATCTGAATTGAAGCCCTCTGACTCCCAACCCATTGTTCCTTCCATTCTACCATTCTGTCGGTCTCAGAAGAGTCCTGAGTTCAGATTTTACCTGACATTTACTAGCTATGTGATCACAAGTCATTTGGCCTCTGATGACTTGAGTTTTCTCATCTGCAAAATAAGGATAATACTTTCAAGTCCTACCTCCTGCAACTGTAGTGAAGAAAACTCTTTCTAGGCCTTAAATAACTATATATTTACATGAGAAGAGCTACTACTAGGCAGACTTACATTCCTACAATCTGAAGGAAATATTTCATGTCACTGAGAATGGACAGCAGAAACAGCTGCTTCCCAACTTAGAGTTGTAGCCAGAGAAAGAAACCCAGAACTTGGGCTGTCAGCTTTGGAAATGATGAGAAAAAGATAAAAAATGATATCAGTAATATCTCTAGAAAGAAACTGCCTCTTTTTGCTGGATAGCACAGCCTTTATAGGTATGTGTTAGGGGTAGGAGATGGTTTGGGTAGTCCCTGATTAGGTGGGAAGAGTCATTTTCTTCCTGTTAATAATAGACTTGCCTCCCAGAGGTACACTGATTATTTCTGATAATTTTCACCCTACTACTAGAAAGAACAGTTTATCCAGAATGGATAACTTGATTCCGTATAAGAAGAGATCATGCAACACAAGAACCCTGTGCTGGAAACCAAAAGGCTGTTATTGTACAAATTCTGGCTTCACTACTGGCGAGATGATTTAAAAGCTGTGTCACCATTCACACCATTCACAACTCATGAATGCGGTGAGGTTAGGAAATAAAATACATTAAGTAATTTGAAATTCTTCATGGATACTGATAAATTCAAAGTGGGGCTATCAACGAACTCCTCTGAGATCAGTGGTGTCCAATGTAAGGGTAGTTGCCTGACCCCAAAGAGTGTGTGATCAGCCATTAAAAGGAAGGGTCAAATCCCACCTTCAAGCTCACTGCCAATTCTACAACTTGTCTCCAACACAATCATATCCGCCCTTATACCACTACACTCCCTTACTCTCTCATCTCCCTCTTCCATGCAAGGTCCCAACATTCTTGATTCTGAGCCAAGAGTGAGTACCCCAGAACAGTTAGAACCTAATCCAGGATTTCTTAAACTTTTTTTATGTCACAGACTTTTGGCTGCTTGGTGAAATCTATGGATTCCTCATAATTTTTATAAACGCACAAACTACAGAAATTACCAAGAAATCAATTACATTGAAATGTATATCTAACTATACCTATAATAAGTACTGGGCCCCAGATCAGGTACTCCTAACTTCACAAATATTCCCTGGGAACCCACCAGCAACTGAGCAGGTACCATTGGTCTAATCCTCCCTATCCCCAAGCATACTGATGTGTCCTGACCCTCAGATCACCTCCTGACAGCCAGCTCTGTGCATGAGTTATGAGAAAAAGCTCTGCCACTAACCCCTTCCCCGAAGCGGGACAGGACAAGACATGAATGGCTTGTAATCTGCATGTAACTGTCATTACATTAACCTTCTCTCCAAATTCACCCCTCTTCCAAACTTTCCTAATCTTGTGGAGGGCACAACCACCCTTCCAGTTATCCAGGTTTGCAGCCTAGAAGTCCATTCTGATCAGTCCCTCACTCAACCTCACTTCAGATAGATATTCGATCAGCTGCCCAATCTTGTCACTTCTACCTCCACAGCTTTAGTCCTTGTCCACTTCATACTCAAATGGTGCCTCAAGACTTTCCCCTGGCCTGCTGTAATAGCCTCCTAACTGGTCCTTCCTCAGGTCTTTTCCTTCTCCAATCTGTCCTCTAAACAGCTGCCTAAGTGATTTTCTTCAAGTCCAAGTCTGACCAGGTCCCTACTAAGTAACTCCAGTGGTTCCCCACCTGTTCTAGGTTTGAAAGTTATTTCATCGTTCCCTGGAAGGGGTAAGGAGGGCTTGGGGGTGGGTGGGAAATGGTGCTGCTGTAAGTGTGCTCATAATTACTGCTCCTGCTCACCCCTTTCCCAGATGGAGGAGTTCCGGTGAATGCCTCTATCTCTTCCTACTGCTCCTGCACCATTACAATCCAAAGGATGATTTTGGCTACAATTCCTAAAGACCAGCTAAGGCAGAAAGAAGAAGAAAACTGCATCTGTTATTGGAGTTCCCATACAGCTTTCTAATCATGCTTTCTTGAAGCACCAAAAATCCTATCACAGGGGCCAGAGATCACCAGATTAGCACAGGATCCCTTTCCCCAATGGCCCTAGCCTCAACTTGTCTGTCTTTGACTTAAACTCAATTCCCATCACTAGGCACTGATACAGGACCAGCCTGGGACCCTTTTCCCCAATGTCCCAGCCAGTCTTCTGTTCAAATGTTCAAACCCACCAGGGTTTCCCCTTCCCCACAGTCCTCCGAAACCTTGGCTGTGGGGTAGACAAGACAATTCATACCCACTACCATCTGTCTTGCCATAGCAATGCTAAGAACCACTTGGTTTTTATACTTGCTCTAAAGTTGAACTATAATACATTTATATATATGTATATATGCATATGTATGTGTATATATATGTACACACATACACACATATATGTATACATACACACATTCTCCTCCAAATAGAATTATTTGAGAACAGGAACTATCTTGATTATCAGTTTACATTCCTGGTACTTGGCATATTCTTGGCACAAAGAAAGCGCTTAATAAATGTCTTTCCATTCAATTTCATTTATCTCATCCTTTTCAGATGCCTATTTTGCATGTAAGTTTTATGATGTACATGATTATAAGTACAGTAGTAGGTATATAATTTGCAAATAAGTAAATATGCACGTGGGAAGGGTGCTCATTGTGTACCAAGAGGAGCAAACCATCAAAGTTTAGAAACCAGACCTGCAGAGATGACCTCAAAGGGACCTCTGAGGGCTCTTCCGGTGCCAAATCTATGCACCTGTGATCACCGAAGGAAAGAAAACCATCAAAAGAAAAACCAAGAATTAAACTGATTTTGATTCAGTGTTCAGGCCAGGCAGACACACTTTTAAGACTCCTCTGAAGAGGCTTTCAATTCTTAATCAAAGATGCTATGGTGTCAGTAGGGAGTATAGGAATCAAAAGAACAATTTGGCAGTGGAATCTTTCTCGCCTTTAGGTAGGTACACAGGACCAGGCAGTTTCCACTAATTCAGAGGATCAGGTAGTCACAAAGTGTTCCAAAATTATGAATTGACAGATTATAAATGTCTAAATGGCAGAAACATCTTTAACTTAATCCATAATAAATTCCATTTAGGTGTTGTTTAATGGTTTTTCTGGTTGACTAATTTTAGAATAAGCAAAATAAACAAATACAGAATTCATCTGCTTGTTAACTTTAAATATATTCGGCTTGATTAAGGGGAAATGGTGGTACTCCATTCAAATACTCTAGTAAATAGAAAGTTACCAAAGCACACCAGTAGCCTCAAATTTCATGCCTGTTTTAAGTTTGGTTACTAACAAATCTTCATCTCTTTCCACAAAAACCTGTTAATCCGATTAAACACTCTCCTGAAAAACCGATAAATAACATGGGGAATGAGAGGGTACTGAACAGGGCACTGAGTTGGTTGCATTTGAGAAATCCAGGTATAACGCATTTAGGGATAGCCATTTCCAAAGAATGAGAGAATACAGTAAAATACAGCTATACTGTTTTCAAAGAAATCTTTGTGCGATAGTCCAGAAGTAACTTCATGATTCTGAGGTATTCCAAGAAGATCATTATGCACATTATCACATCATCCATGTACTATAAAAGATCAGACATGTAAGTTCATAGAGTTTTATAGATTAACAAAATCCTAGAGAGGAGAAAGTTCAGTGTACTTAGACCTCTGAAATGATTTGTAAAGTGGCTTTCTCACATCTCTTAAACTGACCAAAAATCTCCTAGATTTAACAGCTTTCTTAAAAATTTCTCAAGCAGTGATCAAAATATATTTCATCAACAGCTGACAGAGGCATTTCATAATACAACTGGAATCCTTCAAAATTCAAGTTCTTGTTTTTAATTTGACTCCCTGGAGTTGATTTATTGATATTAAAGGTACTGACAGGGGTTCTTGATAGTACACCATAAAACCAAAAGCCATGCAAAGGAAAGTTCAATATTTGCTAGTTTCTACCTCTGTAAAAAATAATTTGATTATGATCAGACCCAAGCATGTATGCTTCTAAAATGCATGTCACGTAGCAGAACAATTTTGCCCCCTACTAAAAGTAATTGTTTTCTACAGGAAGAATATAAATCTTATTCAGGCCACAATTTTCTCTTAAAAGATTCAAGGATTCAAAGGCATTTGGCTTAAAAGGGAATCATAAGAAGGTAACCAATAACTTACATTTACTCATTGGTCAACATTAGATAATTTTAACATTAGTCAGTTTATTGACCATTAACATATTTTTACCACTTTTTCCCCTCAAAATTGTGAGGCCAAAAATTTCTTTGGAGACATTTCCTATTCTTGCAGCTGAGGAGGCTGCTCATATACAAAAATATAATTGTCCTTATAGAAGCAGTTCTAAAACCTGCCAAGCCCAACCTGAAAAAAGATAAAAAGAAGGCAGGCATGATGGTATGATCTCTGTCTATAGAATCAGTGGTTCCCTTTATAGTAAAATTTGCCCACAGACACACAGAACAACAAAGAAGGACCAAGTCAGCCTGGCAACATTAAATTCTTCAGGAATGTGGGCCCTAGAGAATCAGGACAATGAGAAAATGTACTCTAGCACTTCTGTTCTCCAGCAGTCCTGTATGAGGAGCCATTGAGCTGAACTGCATTACCAGAGAATTAAAAACAGGGCAACTTCATATGAAAGCAAAGGTGACCCACCAGGAAACCTTTTCCTAAAGGTGACATAAATAGACAAACAAACAGACAAACAAGACACTACCTTGTTATTTGAACACATGGAAATGGGAAGAAACTAAGACCACATTTTCTGCTAACAGTGCTGCCCATACATTTGCATCCAACTAAGTCCAGCAACTTTAACAAGGCACAGGATGCCTGGGCTTAGCGTGACGTTCCTACTTGAGCAAATTACTGATGTCATACCAAGGAAAAAAATAAAAAAGTATGGAATAATTCCAAAGGGACAAGATCAGTCAAGTGAACTGATGACCTCCTAACTCATATTATATTATACTATATCACTATATTATATTATGTTACGTTATATTATATCATATTTATTATAATTCTATGCCTGCATGGCCCCTACCCAATGCCCCACCCACCCACCTAGTAGGTAGCCACAAAGGAGGTGCTCTTATTTCCCCGACGTATGTATGCATGTATGTATATATAGGCATATGGATGTATGTATACCATACAGAGACAAAAGTGAGGCTTAGAAGGCACCCACGTGGGCACAGATGTGGATTTTTGTATAAAGTAGGAGCCCTCAGAACCGTGTGAACTGCTGACCAGTGAGGGTGGCAAATGCCCACCAGGGAGGGGATGCCAGGGAGAACGTGAGGGAGACAAATAAAGCCAACATCCACTTCGCTCTACCTGCTCCGCTTTTGCGACCCTCCATGCCACCCCCAAACACACGCTCCGAGTCCTGCTGGCCGGGTCAGACACAGCGGGCACCTCCAGCCTGGAAACTTTGTGTGCAGATTCCAAAGAGATAACGCCCCGCAGCCCACACCCAGTGCCCCGGCTGGCATCGGGAGGGAGCGCGGGCAGCAGAAGCCCTCAGGAGAGGGGCAGGCTCAGGAGCTTCTCGGGGGTCCGTGTGGGCGGGGATGGCGCAGGGGGAGGGCAGTGCCAGGGCAGTGAAGGCAGGAAGCTCATCTCCAAAGGGCACACCAAGTGCAGAGCGCGGGCAGGCTTATCTTAATTAGGACAGGACTACTGCCCAATATCTGCCAGGGGGGGAGATAAAGGAGAAGCAGAGGAGCGGCTTCACCACCCCCAGCGCCCCCGGCCTTGGCACCAGGTGCCCACTCCTCCAGCTCTGCCCCCGAGCGTCTCTCCCTCGGACCCCTTTCCCCATTACCCCCCTCTGTGCAGACCCCTCTTCACTCTTAACCATTCTCACCTCGGACCCATCGCTCTTCCTTCAGCGCCCCCCCCAGGATGCCCGCTGAGCGCCCCGAGCTGCCCCCCAGGGGTGCCCGCTGAGCGCCCCGAGCTGCCCCCCCGGGGTGCCCGCTGAGAGCCCCGAGCTGCCCCCCCAGGGGTGCCCGCTGAGCGCCCCGAGCTGCCCCCCAGGGGTGCCCGCTGAGAGCCCCGAGCTGCCCCACCCCGGGATGCCCGCTGAGCGCCCCGAGCTGCCCCCCCGTGCCCGCTGAGCGCCCCGAGCTGCCCCACCCGGGGTGCCCGCTGAGAGCCCCGAGCTGCCCCACCCCGGGATGCCCGCTGAGCGCCCCGAGCTGCCCCCCCGGGGTGCCCGCTGAGAGCCCCGAGCTGCCCCCCAGGGGTGCCCGCTGAGCGCCCCGAGCTGCCCCCCCTCTGGTGACCGCAGCCTCCCTCCTGACCCCCCCGCCCATCACTGTGCCATCCTCCAGACCCCAGCCCATCACAGAGCCCCCCTCACTCTCTCCATCCTCGGTCCTCCTGCCCCGCCCCCTCCCCGGCCCCCCCCCCCCCCCACTCACTGGCTCGGGTCTGCCGCAGGTCGGGGTCGGGCTCGGGGTCCTTCTCCTCCTCCTCCTCCTCCTCCTCCTCCTCCTCCTCCTCCTCCTCCTCCCGCTCTGGTGCCTCGGTCTGGGGCACCCTCGCGCCGAGGGGCGGGGCGGGAGCTCCCGGGGGCGGGGCATGCGGGGGCGGGGCGAGGCCGCCGCTCCTGGAGGGAGGAGGGACCCGGATGCTCTAGGGCGGCTGAGGGCAGAAGCGGCGTCGTGCCCCGGGAGTGCGCCTGCGCGGCCGGCTCCGGTCTGGGGCGCACTGCGCAGCCTCCGCGCTCCTGCCCCTCCCCCTCAGCTCCTGCTCCCTGCGGGCGGGGCGGCGGACCCGCCGAGTCCAGTGCCCCGGGTCTCCCTCTGCGGGGCCAGCCCCGGGAGCTGGTCCTGGGCCGATCGCCCGCCCGTCCGGGGGGCAGCAGGCGAGCAGGCACCCCCCCGGGGGTCCGGGCCGTCCCGTGCCTTGCATGCCCGCGGCCCACGCGCGTGGGAAGGCCGCGAGCGGACCGAGCGAGGCGCACGCTGCGTGTGCGGAGCCCCGCAGAGAGGCCCCCACGCAGCCGGGCTGGGGTTCAGGTCCTGCCCTGGTGCCCGCTGCCCTGTACAACAAGGGGCTCCTCATGCCCCCTCCGCCGTGCCAGCCTGCCAGCCGTGTAGCTCATACAGTAACCTGGGTGGCAGACCCAAGGTCAGGGTCCCGAAGGCCAGCGCTGCCAGCCGAGTGACCGTGGGCATGAGGTCGCCCTCTCCCCTGCGTCCTGGTGGGCAGAAAGGGTGGTCTCTGAAGCCCAGTTCTGCCCTCCTAGGGCCCCCTCGTGGGGGAAGTCCTGCCCTCACGTTCCCACCTCCCCATAAATCACTCTCCTCCCTTCCGAGACAGCAAGGTATGCCAGCTATTCCCCCACCTGCCAGGGAGGGAAAGGGCTTCACCGACTCCTTCATGCCAAGGTGTTAGGGACTTGGGGTACTGTGTGCCCTGGAGTGTCTGAATTCTGGCGCTGGGTCACTGGGCAGCAGTCCCAGGGCCTGGCCGCTTCCTCTGCTCCTAAGTGGGTCACCCGTGGAGAGGACCACTGCTCCTTCCCTTTTGTGCTGGGGTGCCTTACACCAGCTGTTTGGGGGGCACACATGCCCTATATGTACAGCTAGAGACGAGCTCTGCCCACCCAGAGCACACAGCCAAGGGCTTCCGAATGACCACGTGGAGGATTCTTTACAATCCAAGGCAAGAGCTCTTGCCCTTTTTGGAGTCATGGACCTGTAAGTATGAAACTTACAGATCCTTTCTCGGAATAATATTTTTAGATGCATAAAATAAGATCTATGATCACCAAGGAAACGAATTGTACGGAAAAGAAGTTGTCATTTTTCCCCCCTTAAATCACACCTTTGAAGACCTAATCTAGAATTTTAGACATCATCCGTCCCAACTCTGGAAATTTTTCAAATAAGGCTCAGAGAAGAAAGGGAAGTGGATCTCTCCTATCTTTCACAGCTACACTTCTAGACAGGCTTCACTTTAATTTTTATTCACCTCCCACTCAGTTCTCAGTTCCTTGCAGTCTTCCCACCTCATTATTCTATTGAAACTGCTTTTCCCAAGGTTACTAAGGATAACCTTACTTGCTAAATCTATTTAGTTTTAATTTTGTTTTTTCTCAATTACATGTAAACAAAATTTTGTAATATTTTTTAAAAATTTTGAGTTCCATATTCTTTCCCTTCCTTCCCTCCCTCCCCTCTTTGAGAAGGCAAGGAATTTGATATAGATTATACATGTAGAGTCATGCAGCACATTTTCGCATTAGTCATATTGCAAAAGAAAATGCAGACCAAAAAAAAAAAAAACCCATCCAAGAATAACTGAAAAAAAAAAGCATGCTTTGATCTGTATTCTGACTCCATCAAGTTCTTTCTTTGGATGTGGATAGCATTTTTCACCATATATCCTTTGGAATTGTCTTGGATCCTTGTATTGCTGAAAATAGCTAAGTTATTCTCAGTATAATATTGAGGTTACTGTGTATTATGCTCTGATTCTGCTTAATGCACTTTGTATCCATTCATCGGAGTCCTCCCAGGTTTTTTTAGAACATACTGCTCATATTTCTTGTAGCACAACAGTATTCCATCATAATCATGGAATTCTTAATGCTTGTTCAACCATTTCTCAATTGATGGGCATCCCCTTAATTTACTTGCCACCATAAAAAATTAGTTGCTAAATCCAGTGACCTTTTATGCAGGGCTCTTCCTTCTGGGTCTTTGTGGTTTTTGACATCGTTTATCACCTCCTTCCTAGATAATCTCTCCTCCTTAGGATCCTAAGCCTAGAGCTGGAAAGGAACTCAGGAGTCATGACGCCTCTTATAGTTGAGACTCACAGAGGTTCAGTGACCTAGTCTGCCTGACATTGCACATGTAGTAAACATCTGGGGTGGGATTTAAACCCCTTCCTTGCAGTTCCTTGGCTTTGTTGATGCTGCTCAGTCTTATTTCTCTCTAGACATCTCTTGACCATTCAGCTTTCTTTGCTGAATCAACCTCTTCCTGACTTCTAAACATGGTTATCCCCAAGGATCCTTGTTTCCTCTCTCTCCTCCATAGTTTCTTGCGTGGTACTTGCACTGATTCAATCATAGATGATGAACTAGGCTGGGATTGGAGGTGGGACATGAGGGAGAAGGAAGACGCAAAGATGAACCAGATGGCTGAGAGGAAGGTGGCACCATCATGAGGAATGTGTAAGTGCATCATCTCCGTGCCCATGATTTCCAAGTTTGCATATCTCATCCTAATGTCTTTTCCAGCTCCACTCTCATACTATCATCTTCCTGCTGGTCCTCTCACACTTGGCTTGCCTGGAACAGAAGCCATTATGTTTCCTTCCCAGACCTTTGCCCACTTCAAACTACCCTATTTCTGTTGATGATACTACTGACTTCCCAGTCATGCCAGGGTCAAAAACTCTGACTCGTTTTCACTACTTCCCTCTTCCTCGAATCAGTGATGATGTCAAGTGAGATGTCAAGTTTTGTCCATCCTGCCTCCATGATGTTATCTCCTTTTCTACCATGATACAACCTTTAAGGTGGTTCAGGTTCTGATGGCCTCTCTCATCTGAACTATCACAATAGCCTCCTACCTGGTAGCCTCCTCTGGCACTTCAGACTTTCTAAAACTTGGCCCCTTTTCCTATCTTTCCGTTCTTCTCACACATGACTCCCCTCTCTGGTACTCTGTGATCTAGTGACACAACATTTCACTTTCCTGTCTCAGTGTCAGTGCCCCAGCTGTGCCCCATGCCTGGAATGATCTGCCCATTCACTTCCCCCTCTTAGTTTTCCTGGCTTCCTACAAGGCTCAACTCCAAGCCCTTCTTCTGAGAAGGTCTTTCCTGGTCTTCCCAGACACATGCCCTCCCCTTTCAGATTATTTCCCATCTATGCTGGGGCAGCTAGGTCAAGCAGTAGATAGAGCATTGGGTCTGGAGTCAGGAAGTCTGAGTTCACATCCAGCCTTAGACACTTACTAGCTGTGTGACCCTGGGCAAGTCACTTAATCCTGTTTGTCTCAGTTTCTTCATCTGTAGTTTCTTCATCAGCTGGAGGAAGAAATGGCAAACCACTCCAAGAAAGCCTCAAATGGAGACTCACAAAGAGTCAGACACAACTGTACAACAACCACAATGATGAACCTTTCTTGTTTGTACCTAATGGTTTATGAGATGTCTCCCATGTTAGTGTGTAAGCTCCTTAAGGTCAGGGACTGTATCTCTTGTCTTGCTTTGTATCCCCAGTGCTTAATACAGAGATTGGCATGTAACAGGTAATTAATAAATGCTCATTAACTTTGCCTCCTGTCACTCCCTCTGCCAGTCAGTCCTCCCCACAGCTGCCTCATTAATGTTCCTAAAACACATACCTGGACTAGAGAAGGGTCTGGGGAGGAGACATAGTGAGTTCTGTTCCAGATAAGAGGAGTGGGGCAAGCCATGTCAGTTGACCCCCTTCACAAATCTTTACTGTTTCCCTTTTGCCTCTAGGATAAAATACAAGTTTTTCAGCCTGATACTTGAACTCTTCACAATCTAATTTCTAGCTGTCTTTCTAGTGTTACTTCACATTACTCATCTTTACTCATGCTCCATTCTAGTCAAACTAGCCTGGTCACTAATCTCTGAAAATGACCTGTCTTCTGTCTGGGCTTCTGCAGGAGTGGTTCCCCCAGGCTGGAATGGACTCCCTGCTCACCTCCACCTCCTAGAATCCCTGGCTTCCTTCAGAGCTAGGTGCCACTTCCTACATGAAGCCTTCCCTGATGTCTCTACTTATGGGGACCCTGGAAATCATCTTCTGTTTCTTTTTTATTTACTTTGTATAGCATAAAGAACTGCTAGAGCCAGTGGGATGGAGCAGTCTCCTGCTCCACTAAGGAGCCCTTCCACTCTCATCTCCCAGATCCAGGTTCAGTTCTTGTGGAGTCTGACCTCCAAGAAGGGGGATCAGACTCCTTTTTTCCCTGCTTATTGCCTTATTAAGACCCCTCACTCTGGTCATCCTGGTCATTTTCCATTAAGGCTTAGGTGTTGGCTTTAGGATCCCCCCCAAAAGGGAGGAGTAGGGAGGTTCTGAGCATGCAATATGAACAGGTATGGGACAGTTATTTCCTACCCACTAAAGAAATGCTAAACACAAGCACACATTTGGTAAGAATGAACTGCAACAAACTAAACAGCAGGAAGTGGTAACTGCTGGTATCCTCTGCTTGGAGGCTGATCCATGAAACCAGCTAAACATGAAGCCATTTTCAGGACTGAAATTAAACATTTTGCATTTCACTTTGACTCTCAACTGTTTCTGTGTCTTTTTGGCCAGCCAGGCCAGGGGCTGGGCTCATCTTCTGTAAGAGTACTAGGATATTTGCCAGGAACTTCTCCCCTTTGCTTCCATTTTGGGTCTAGAATTTTATCTTGTGTATCCTTTAAATATCTTTGAACCAGCTTATAGAGTATAAGCTTCTTGAGAGCAGGGACTGGTTTATTTTTGACTTGTATCCTTAGTTCCTAGCATAATCCATGACATCTAGTAGGTACTTAATAGATCTTTGCCTGGCAGGTTCTTCATAAATTGTCATTGATTGATTCCTTTTCATATTGATCCACTAACAGTGGTGTGCTTGGTTGTCTCCTATGTCTGGAATCCTCTCCTTCCTCACTGCTACCTCCTGGCTTTCTTTCATACTCAGCTCAGATCCCACCTTTTGCCAGAGATCCATTTCTGTTCTTCTCTTTGAGAAAGATACTGGTACCTTCCCTCAGATTACCAGACATTTACCCTCTCTGTATCTTGGATGTGCATAGCTATTTCATGTTGATTTCCCCATTGGAATATGAGCTCCTTGAAAGCCAAGGTTGTTTTTTTCTTTTTTTGTGTGTGTGTCCTGATAGCTTAGCACAGTTCTTGGCACATAGAAAAGACTTAATCCATGCCTGTGGAATGATTTCTGTCTGATTGTGAGCTTCATGAGGATGGAGACTGTGTAGTTTTTCATTTTTGTATCCAAAATATAGGAGGTGGTTAACAAGTGCACACAATCTCTGTTCCTGGGGTTCTTGGGCTCTGATTAGGTAGTCCTAGCCCTAGCTTTCTGGACCTCCTCCCACTCCTTTTGCAGCCCCAGGTCAACCAAACTGTTGACTCAAAACATGAATAAAAAGGGACTCCTACTAAGTAACATCTTTTAGAGTAATCCAGTGAGCCCACAGACTCCAGACCATGCATAGGAAAGACAGTTCAGCCCTCCTAGCCTAGAGAATTCTTCTTTCCTGCCCCTAAATTAAAAAAAAAAATGGCCTTGATTTCAAGGAGATGAGGTAAGCCATGAATTTCTCTCTCTGTTGTTGGCTTGGGATCTGAAATTGTGATTTATGAAATCCAGGGATCAGAAATTGGAAGAGGCCTTTGAGTTCTTCCAGTACAGTGGTCTCTGAAGTAGGGGCAGGGGCAGGGGGTGCTATGTCTTTATCCCACGGGATGCATGATCAACTAGGAAGATTGATTCCATCCTTTCCTCCCTGAGATAGCCAATCATGGGACTTGCCTCCAACACAATCATTTCTACCTTTTACCCATTAGCTAATAATAACAGTAGCTGGCAATTGTTTATGTAATCTTTAAAGGTTTGCAAAGTGCTTTATAAATATTATCTCATCTGATCGTCACAACAGTGTTGGTAAGTAGGTGCTAAGGCGGCAGTAGAATACCGGTCCTGGAGTCGGGGAAGACTCATTTTCCTGAGTTCAACTATTGCCTCAAACACTTACTAGCAGCGTGACCCTGGGTAGCTCACTTCTGCCTCAGTTTCCTCATCTGCAAAACGAGCAGGAGAAGGAAATGACAAATCACTCTATTATCCCTGCCAAGAAAACCTCAAATGAGGTCATAAAGAGTTCTACACAACTGAAAAATGACTGAACAGCAACAATATAAGTGTTAGCTCAATGTAATATGTCAAATGAGACACATTTTTGCACCAATATAGGAATTTGGTTGTTTTGACTATGCGTATTTGTTTCAAGGGTTTTGTTTTTCTCTTGAAGAGAGGGGTGGTGGGATTGAGAGGAACAGATACTTAGCACAGTACCTGGCACATAGTAGGCACTTAATGAATGCAAATTGACTAAATGAATAATGATTTTGAAAAAGAGAATTACTCCCACTCTCACTCCTTAATATAATGACCAGGGAGAAAAATGTACTGCTAGGGAAGGGTTCAAGATCCAGAAAGTATGGTGACCACTCACCCAATCTATCCCTGTCCTTTGTACAGAGGAGCACACTGAGACCCAGAAAGTGACTTCCAAGTGATGTCCAAGCAAAGAGCTGAGCTGGGCTTTGAACCTAAAGTCTCTGGCTTTCATGTCCTGAGTTCCTTCCACTACCCAGTTGAAAGCTAATAATACTCTACTCCCACAGCCCTCCTCGTCCTCCTCTCAACTTTTGTTTCTTTCTCTCTCCCTTCTCCTCCCATTTGACCTCCGTGAGAAAGGGTGGGGCAGATGGCGTGCCTGATCAGCCGCTTAGTCACTGGGAGGCATCAAGAGTCTCATGTGTCCCCCTTCATGGGAGATGCCCTTCAGATAGAGGGCCACGCCTGTTATCTTCTGAGGTTGGCTGGGGGAATTCATCCATTTGATCAGGGGCTCACCATCAACCCTACCACGCCTTATACTTAGAACCCCACAATGGAAGCCAAGATCACAGGACTGGTCTCTGCCCTCCCAATCCCAGGTTAGCCAGGTTGTTTTATATTGTTCCCCTGCCTCATTGTGAACCTTTGAACTTCATTATGAGGCAGTGTGACTGGGTAGTCCCACAAGCCAACAGGTACCAACTAATCACTTCTTAAGGCTCTGTTCTAGGAGATGGGGATTCATAAGCAAAATAGAAAGTCAATTCATGCTTTCAGGGAAATTATGTTTTATGAAAGATGTGCTATAAATACATATGACATGATACACATGTATGATATATAAACACACACTATAGATATATACTATAAACATGGTATGTATGCGATACATATATGGTATTCTACACATATGCATGATATAGGATACATACGATGGCATATAGATATATCTGTGTTATACTACAAACATATATGTGCAATACATATTATAATATAAATGTTATGTGGCGTGCTACAAATATACGATAAGCATGATGCCATATGATATGCTATACGTATCTAATGTATGATACAGATATGTATAGACCACATGTCACACAAGTATATATCCTATAGATGTGATACATACGTATGACATATAATATAAATATGTGTGATATGATATGTGAAACATGTGACATATGATATACACATATATGTTAAGTATATAATGATATGTATACGTGATAACTTGGCAGCTATGTATTACAGAGGGTAGAGCACCGGACCTTTGAGTCAGGAAGACCTGAGTTCAAATCCTGTTTTGGACACTTACTAACTGTATGATCCTGGGTAAGGAAAGTCACTTAACTGCTGTCTGACTCAGTTTTCTCATCTGCAAAATGAGTATATTAATAGCACTTTCCCCATCTGGATTGTTGTGAGAACCAAATGAGGTAATTTTTGTAAAGAACTTTGTAAAACTTAAAGTGCTCTAGAAATGCTCTGTTATTAATGAACTATTATGATAATTTGAGGAGTAAGGATCTAACACTAACCAGAAAAGTAATTCTTGATCTTTTATTGCTTAGGGCGCAGTATTCTTTGCCATGGGAAATCATAGTTCTCTGAACATTAAAGTTGGCAACATGAAGGGAGACACAATTGTGGTTTCTCTTCAATTGAAGTTTTTTTGTTGAGTCCATGGTGAGTTCAAGGTCTAACATGTTTTGAGGTTAGGTCATACATATAATAGACAAGTTTTGTTTATTTTATGAATTCTCTGCTTACCAAACTCCACAGACTGGGTAGGTAGGTAAAATTCACATTAAACTAAATTATTTTATAAATTTTATCAGGAATAACCTAACCTCTAAAATGCGTGTCCCTCGTAGCAAAATTCAAAGTGTACTCGGTGCCCTGGAAAATCTTTTGAGATCCAGAGGAGTCAGGAGAGGCTTGCCAGGAGTGACTTGGGACTCAGAGTCAGAGGTGAGAAAGGCAAGCATTCTAGGCAGGAAGCACACAGGCTGAAGTGTTGACTTTGGGGAGCAGTAGATAGGCCAGTTTGTCTGGAACCAGGCTGATTATTAAATTTTCACCGTGAACGTTTACACCTTGGAAATGGGCAAGCTACAAATCAGGGCTTCATTGATGGTTTTGTTGATTGTTGAGATTTAAGAAAGTGAGGGAGAAAATGTTAATAATTTGGTGTAAACTCAAAAATGTCGATGGTACTCTCCTTTACAGCCATTGGTAAACAGTTACCGACACATCCCAGTCTGTAACAAAGAATAAAGAGATGTGAGGGCTGGGACTGCCTTTTGGTATTCCTAGCCTTAGGACACCTGACACGTAGTAGGCACTTAATGTGTGTTTACTGAATGAACGAATGTGTGAATGTACAGTAAGTCTGGAAAAATCGGCTACAGCCAGATCCTGAGGATCCTGAGGAACTTTATATGCCTGACTGAGAAATCTGTATTTTGTCCTAGAGGTAATAGGGAGATACTGACATGTCTGGAGCACAGTCATTTTTGTGTTTTAGAAAGATTGCTTTGGCTGTGGTGTGGATGCACAGGAGGGCAAGAGCCTGGAGTCCAGTTAGAAGGTGATTGCATCATCTTGATCAGAGGTCAATCACTTGATCTTTTGGGGACCTGGTTTCCCCAGTGTTTTGTTACTCTTACAAGTGTAATGTTAATGTAAGTTTGTGTGTGTGTTCATCCATTGCTGAAGAAGACCATGCCATCAGAGAAATAATGACATGACTTGCACTTTGTTTTGAGTGAGGGAGGGCTGTGCAGGTCACCAGCCTCACTTCTCCTCCAGAGCCATCTGAATCCAGTGACTAGATATTCAGCAGGATGACCAGAGATGACCCAGGATGAGACAATTGGGGTTAAGTGACTTGCCCAAGGTCACACAGCTAGTGAGTGTCAAGTGTCTGAGGTGAGATTTGAAGTCAGGTCCTCCTGACTCTTGCACTGGTGCTCTGTCTACTGCACCACCTAGCTGCCATATAATGTGAGGTTAATGGTGGGTAGGGGGAAGAGTTAAAGATCTCCCTCACCCATTAATAGGCCTCATCACCTTTCATTAATTTCTATTGAGGCACTGGGTCAGAGGGTCCTGCCCTCAGGCTCCAAAAAGTGCATAAATACCCTGAGGGGAGGTTTTACTTTGGGGTTTACTCATTGGAAGTATTTGTTTGGCCAGATGAGACTCTGGGTAGCCACTAAGGAGCCCCCCCCAGCTTTGAAAACCCAGATGTCTCTCTCTGGTAACTATGTATGTATGTAATGGTCAGACAGTTGGATCTGTCTGTTGATCTATGATATATGCATTGCTTATTGTCAGACAGTTGGAAGCCCTGTCTGTTGGTCTTTATTTTTCTGCTTATATTTCTCTGTTGGTATATATGTTTGATTAAAGTGATTGTTGACCCTTCAAAAGCTGCTTTCCTTTTAGAAAAGCAGAGATCTAAGATCCTGTATAGCAGGTCTTCCTTTGTATGTTGGTGTCCTTGCTGTTACAGCAAGGAAGGGTCAAAATGCTACCTCCTACAAGAATCTGGATTCACCCAGTCCCCCCAACTCCCTGAAATTACTTTGCATTTTTTCTACTCCTCTGTTTATGTTTTACCCTCTTCTGCCTTTATATCTCTGGTGGTGCTTGACACTTAGTAATGCTTAAAGTGCTTGTTGATCAACTAACTGACTGTAAAATGAACGGGTTAAACTAAAATATAAGATCCTTCCCAGGCAGCAAGGTGGAACCATAGTTCATGAAGCACCAGGCCTAGAGTCAGGAAGTCTCATCTTCCTGAGTTCAAATCCAGCCTCAGACTGGCTATGTGACTCTGGGCAAGTCACTTCACTGTGTTTGCCTCAGTTTCCCCATCTGCAAAATGAGCTGGAGAAGGAGATGGAAAACCACTCCAGTATCTTTGCCAAGAAAACCCCCAGTGGGGTCTGAAGAGTCAGATAGGACTGAAATGGAAGAATTGAAAGAGATCCTTCTCAGTTCTAAATCCTATCCTTGGTCACAAGCCAGATCAATCCATATTGATCTATTGAGAGCCTGCTCTATGGAAGGCCTGCTGCTGTTGGGGAAAACAATAAGAGAATCCACTGCCTCTATCCATGAGGGCTGGGTTTAGGGTGGGGACAAAGCCAATATACATGAATCCTGCTGTGGTGGGTGGAAAGGAGCCTTCAGGCTAGAAGGCTGCAGATCTGGGCTCCAGGCTCAGCCATCTCAAACCCCCTCGCTGTGTGCAAACCACCTCTCTGGAAAGGGGCCTCCTTTTCCCCACCTGAAAAATGAGGACTGAGTAGGGCTAGATGATGATAACAAATAATATTTTGGAATGATTTGTGAAGGCTTAAAACACTCTCCAGATTTTCTGAAGCAATGCTGTGTTTCTCTATACCTACCTTCCCATCCAAGGATGATAGGCAATGAGAAGGTAGGGATCACCACCACCACCACCACCACCACCACCAACAGAAAAGTTTCTTGAAGAAGGTGGGTCTTTGACTGAGACTTAAAAGAAACCAGGAGTAGATATGAAAAGGGGGAGCATTCCAGGCTTGGGAGGACATTTAGGGAAGATGCCTAGAGTCTGGAGATGGAGCATCATGAACTAGAAGGCCAAGGTCACTGGATCACAGAGCACTGTCTCTCTTAAGCCTTTCATCTGAGATTTATTATTTGCCCTTGACATATTCTATTCATTGTTTCTGGGATTAAATAATGTCAAACGTCCATTGCACCTCGAATATCCTATGCTTGGCCCTGTTCTCAGCTGGCAACTGATCACAGTCCAGGTTGGGCGGGTCTGACATCTAGCCTGGGTAGCAGAATGTGGGAGCATTAGCTCCTAGGACACCAAGGCCAATGGGGCCTAGGGATTGTTTTCCCCAACAAGGGCTATATCACAGTTTGGCTGCTAGAAGATGAGTCAGCATTGGGATGTGGCGGCCAAAAAAGTAATGAGACATCAGGTTGCTTAGCTTCCAGGACGAGGGAGATGATTTTCTCACTTGACTCTGCACTGATCAGGCAGCATCTTCATAAAGGGATGACAGGTGTGGCTGGGCAGCTGCCCCTCAAATTGCATCAGGAAGAAATATTTTACACATCTTTGGGAAAAATGACCTGACTGCCAGAATCAATCCATCCTGGATCTGTGATGGGTGTGCCTGGAAGACCTGGGTTTGAGCCTTGCTCCCCCTCCTGTGACTGTGTGACCTTGAGCAAATCACTTTACTTCAGCATTTTAGGCCACATTAAAGAGCAGGTGTTGACCTGCTTTGGTGGAGCAACTTTCCTCACCTGGGAGTTCCCTACATCAATAAAATCACAGGTCCAGTCCCCATCCCTAAGTGGATCACAGGGTTTTAACAAAGCTTTTAAATATATATATATATTTGTGACCTGTTCCTTGCTTTCTATAATGACTTCAAGGTGTGGGACAGGAGAGTCAACTGGACAGAGACACCAAGTACGAATCCATCTCTCTGGGGCCACACAGAACAAATCTGATACTTCTTCAGCAGGTTGGCCTTTATCCTTCCCCTCCTAAGTCCTTGGCTCCAGGCTAACTAGTTCCACTTCCTTCAGTTAGTCCTCATTTGAAGGAACAGAAAACCTTTCACCAACCTGGTGGCCCTCCTCTGAGGTCTCCCAAGTGCTCTGGTGCCTAGACCTGAACATAAATCTCTTGCTATACTCTGGGCAGAGTACAGTGGGATCATCCCTTCCTTATTCCCCTGTCAGTTCTCTCTTCCTGGAAATCCTGCCCTCCTGACTGCATGCAACCCAAATTACACTGCATTCACTTTCAGTATACTGTTGTTTACTCAGGTGATGCTGCACAGCTGTCCTGGGAAAAACCCCCACCCTAGAGGCTTAAACTTGTTCCGCATAGTTCCAGAAGGGAGAACTAGCACCAATCCTAATAGCTAACATCTTAATGGACTTTCTGATTCATGCTACATTTCACATGGTATCTGTTTTGATTATATTTCGTATCATTCATGATCTCATTCGATTCTGACAGCATTTTTAGAGAGATCACTTACAGGCATGATCCCCATGTTGCTGATTCCAAAAGCTTTAGCAATTGGCTCAGGAAGGACATTAGCTGGCATTTCTGTAGGATTTTAAGGTTTGGAATGCGTTTTACACCCATTGTCTCCTTTGCTCCTCACACAATCTGTGAGGGGAGTCCTATAGGCATTGCCACTCTACAGATGAAGAAACTGAGGTGGAAAGAGAGATTCTGGCGACTTCTTCAGCCTCACCCAGCCAATCTCTGGAGGGGAATTCCAACGCAAGTCCTCTTGACTCCAAGGCTAGTTAGTGCCCTAGCCTGCAGGCCAGGCTGCTACATTCAGAGGTCATGGAACTGAGTAAGAGTGTGTCTCAGTCTGAGCCCTCATCTTTCGTTTGCCAGCTGAGAACAGGGCCAAGCATGGGATATTCGAGGTGGAAAGGACAGGACTGCCAATATAATTTAATCCCAGGAACAAAATGAATAGACTACGTCAAGGGCAAATAATGAACTGGAGACGAAAGGCTTAAGAGAGAGTACTACTGTGATCAGTGACCTTGGTCTTCTGGTTGTTCCTCACACACGACACTCCCTCTTCAGGCTCCAGCTATATCATCAAAAAGTAGGGGGAGAGAATAATAATTTAGAGCATCTACTATGTGCCAGGAACTAAGTGCTTCCACAAATGTTATCTCATTTGATCTTCACAACCACCTTGCCAGGTAAATGCTATTATTACCCTCATTTTACAGGGGAAACTGAGACAGGCAGAGGTCACTCTCAGCCTGGGGCTATTATTATTTCCATTTTACATATGCGGAAACTGAGGCAGACAGGAATGAAGTAACTTGACCAGTGTTGCACAGCTCCTAAGTGAGGCCAGATTTGAGCTTAGGTCTTCCTGACTCCTGGCCTGGTGCTCTTTCCCCTGTTCTAGCAGCTTTCTCTGGAGTAACTTTAACTAGTCTGCTTGAAGACCTCTAGAGGAGGAGATATCAGTGCTGTTGTCTGTCCTCTGCTTTTGAAGGACCATGACATCACCCTTCTTCCAGAGGAATGGAATTAGCCTATCAGGGCTTTGGAATAGGGATGTTAGGAAGTTTCCATCTCACATCTGTAAGCTGCAGTCTTCTCCCTAACTTTCCCTTCTTCCTCTGACTACTTTCTGTTCTGCCTTCTGAAGCTAAGCAGAGCAAGGCTAATCCCATTCCCACAAGATGGCCTTTTAGATACTTGAAGGAAACTATCCTATTTTCCCTAACTCCTCTGAGTTAAACAGCTGCTGTTCTAGGGAGGCAGATTGGAGCTGAACCTAAGAAAAAATGTCCTAACAGAACTTTCTGAATATAGAATGGGGCACTCTGTTAGGTAGTGAGTTCTCTGATATGGAATTATTCAGGTCAAGCCTGTATGACTATTTTAGGGGGATAAAAAAAGGATCTATCCATCAGGATGGAAGTTGTAATTTTTTCAGTCATTTTTCAGGCATATCTAACTCTTTGTAATCCCATTTGAGGTTTTCTTGGCAGAGGTAATGGAGTGGTTTGGCATTCCCTTCTTTAAATCATTTTAGAGCTGAGGAAACTGAGGCAAACAGGGTGAAGCCCAGGTAAGTGTCTGAGGCTGTATTTGAACTCAGGGAGATGAGGCTTCCTGACACCAGGCTGAGTACTGTGTTCACTTTGGGGTCACCTAGCTGCCCTAATGGGGGTTGAAAGGTCCCTTCCAACTCTAAGATTTTGTGATTCTGTGGTTAATCATCAAGGCTGGATCTAGGGCATCTGTCTGAAAAGTATAAGAATAGGAAACTAGAAATCAGAATAACTGCTGGAGAGCAGGTACAGTAGTAGGACATCAGAGGACTGCCTCTGTGACCTTGGGTAAGTCATTAGTTCTTTGGAAAATGAGAAGGTTGGGCTGTTTGGACTAAGATTCCTTCCAGCTCAAAATCCTGTGACCTGATTCTTTTTCCTCCTGTCTGCGACTCGATTTCAGCAAGCAAAGGGATCAGGATGCTCTCCAGGGCATTTCCCAGCCCTCCAAAGTCAGAGGGGAGAAGAGATGCTCAGTGTTCTGAGCCCAGATGGATGCTCCCATCTGGCTCATGTTCTTCTCCTCTTGGAAGTGTCTTTAGCAGCTTGGACTATGTGGGGGTGGGCTTGGATGCTTCTTGCAAGGCTTTTCCCAGGAGTCTGCTTGTCCCGGTTATCCTTCCTGGCATATTTGGTATGAGCCACATGCCACATAGAACTAATCTGCAAGGTCTGGCCCTGTGGCATTTTTCCGGTACTCATGTTTCACAGAGTTAGGGCTCAGTCTGTGGCAAGGGGAGGGGTCTGTCTGTGAGCCAGAGCTTGAGGGGAGACCATTGGTCAAGGTTAGGGCTCACCCCATGGTAAGAGCTGTTGGGCAGGGTCAATCTGTCATCAGGACAGAGGTCAAGGAGTGAGGCAGTTAGTATCAAGTAGACAATGTGAGGGTTTAACCTGAATCCCATACCTTTGGTTTCATGACTCAATATTCACAATTTCTAGGATATAGAGCCACTCAGAATTTGGCAGCCAGTACCCTCATTTGAGAGGGCACTCTTCCCTTGGTGACCCTTAAGGACCTCACTCATGCTCTGTGTTTCTCATTGGCTCTCTAGAGCTTCTCATCTTAGGTGTTCTTCACGCCTCCTGGGGATCCTTCTCTCCTCTTGGCAATATCTTTTTTTTCCTCTTTCTTCTTTCTTATGGGCCTTCTTCCCCCTTCAGATTCCTCTCTGGTTAGGAACTTATGATCCTCAGGACCTCAAAAGACTCTTGTTAAAAATGCTTGGTCCACATCACTAAACAAACCCCTTCTGTCCCTGCTGCTTCTGGGATAGGTGGAGAGTGAAGGTAGATCCTTCCATGTGCTCTCCTCCCAATCATCCTGTGAGCCAGGTTATGTAAATATCATCACACCCATTTTACAGATGATACTGAAGTCCCACAGCTTGATTCCAGGTCTCCTGGCTTCCAGTCCAGAGTTCATTCTCTCTGTAATAACTCACTTTCTAGAACACTCTGATCAAATCCTCAGAACAGCCCTCAGAGGTTAGTACAAGTACCATTGTCCCATTTTATAGATGAGGACACTGAGCCTCAGATGCATTCTCCCAGCTGGAAGGTACCTCAGCTAACCCAAGGTCAGCCTTACTGAAGTGTGTGGTTGTCTCGTAGATGTGATCTTATGGGTACTGGGGCAGGATTCTCCTTGTCCCACATACATTAGCCCCACTGGTGCTTGTAAGTCCACTATTAGACTTTGAATTTAGGAATCCTTTACATATGGGGAAACTGAGGCAGATACCTCTTTCCCCCCCTTTTTTCTTAAGGCTTCTCTTTCAAATACAATTTTTTTTACCACCTCTTACCTCCTTTTAGGAGGGGGAACTTCAACAGAATGTAAGTTCCTTGAGGGCAGGAACCTTAATAAATCCCTAGCACTAGCATAGTACCCAAGGCATAGTAAACATCTGAGAAATGCTTGTCAGATGAATGAAAGACTCGTTTTTCCTCTGTGCAGGGAGAGTGGGAGGTTGAGTTGATGAGCCATGATCCAGGCCCAGACAGGAGGATAGTAAGAGACACTGGAGGCATACCTCCCAACATCATCCTTTCCTTTCCCTTCGAGTCTCCAGCCTTGGACTTTATTCTAGACACTGATTTCACTTAGTACAACTGCAGCTGGGACCTGGCTATCTCTTCCGTCAATGTCTCAGTGTATTCAGAGTGTGAAGATGGTATGTGTGAGTGGTGGGGGTGAGAGGGTGGGGATGGTGGCGGTAGCAGCGAAAGGTTCTTCTGTGACTGGTACCCACCCAGATGGTCTCTGCTTAACCTTTCGGACAGAGCCCTCTCCTCCATCCCTTCCTTCCCCCAGAGCTCCTCTAGGAGGCCAGAGTTAACCAGGCTCTACAATGGTCCCATTGAGAAGACCCTTGGGCTTTACTGCAGTGGAAGACAAGAGGACAGTAGGGCCAATGTTTTCCGAGTCAGGGTTTGGGAAATGTTAAATGGGGCCCTGTGGAGCTTGGGGGAAGGGGACTTGGGAACCTGAGGATGCTGTAAAAGAGGCAGGGCTGCTCCAACATGCACAGGGATGGAGGAAAGCTAGTCATATTTCCCTAGCACTCGGGTGTCCCTGGGCTTCCAGCCCTGGCCTTCCAATGGTTATCACTTTCATTAACTTCTCTTATCTCTACCCTCCCCGTGCCTAGGTTAGCATTTGCCTGGGATACCTTCCAGGTGTCTTGGGAGAAGGCCATGTCTACTTTTATAGTCAGTGAGAATAAACGAGAGAACTCCCAGGAGGCTTGCTCCCTTCTCCCTTATCTGAATCTGTGTCCCAACTCTTGACCTGCTCTCTTATCCTCCAAGATACTGACCCTGACTGCTGCAGGATTCCAGTTTTAGATCAGGGAGAGATCTGAGGCCAACTAGCCCAACTCCCTCCTTTAACAGATGAGGAAATCGAGACTCAAGCAATGCCAGGAGATCTGAAATGACTTGTCCAAAGTGGCATAGGTAAGAATGAGCAGAAGTGGGATTTCACCAAAATTCAATGCCCGACAATGTTTAACAAATCTTTCCTTATTAGTTTATCAAACCGGAGATTTCATGTTTGTCAAATTTGTGAATGAAGAGGATGGAGAGCTAGACTAAAGGAAACAAACATTTATTAAGTACCTATTATATGCGAGGCACCTTATAAGTATGGTCTCATTGGAGGCTCACAACAGACCTGGGAGGTAGGTGCAATTATTATCTCCATTTTGCTGTTGAGGAAACTGAGGCAGACAGGTTAAGTGACTTAACTAAAAATCACTTAGCTAGTCAGTGTCTGAGGCCAGATTTGAACTTAGGTTCCAGAGCTCTACCCACTGTACCACCTAGCTGAGGGGCTTAGTATACCTTTATTTTATATAAGGGGAAACTGATGGGACATTAAATGACTGGCAAAATGTGCCAAGTAACCCAGGGTATCAAGTAGCAGAGTCCTAATTCGAACCTGTCTTCTGACATCAAATTCAGTGTTCTTTCTACCACACTGTGGCATGAACCTAGGAGGTGATTTCTTAAATGCTGGTTGGCATATGCCTTTCTTGACAGGTCAGAATGACGGGTCCGATCTCACAAGATGAAATTGAACAGGGAAAAAAAATAAGTCCTGAACTTGGGTTAAAAAATTACATGGTTATCTGAGATGGAGAGATCAATCAGTGCACAGTATTTATGGGTTCCTGTTATGTGATCAAAATTGTACTTAATTGACGGGCATATGAAGACAAAAGGAGTTAACATTGTAATGGAGGAAGACAGCATGGGCACATACAGGTATTTACAAGACATGTAAAAAGTGCATACAAGGTAACCTTGCAAGGGAAGGCGTTGGTACCTGGGGGTGACAAGGAAGGACCATTTGCAGAAGGAGGTTCCTGTGATAGTGGGCTACTCAATAGTTTGTGCAAAAAATAATCAACCTGGGTGTTGTAAGGAGGGGACTGCAGGCTCATTATAGACCAACCGTGTGAAATGGCTGCTTTCTGCCCTTCCCCTTCTCCCAGATGTCAATAATGACATCGGTAATGGTAATATTGATAATTTGTATAATATTTCAAGTCTGGAACATTCATTTTATGGGCTTTCCAGACACTAGCTCATTTGAGTCTGAGACGTAGATACTGGAGGTAGTTTTATCCCAATTTTATGAATGAGGAAACTGAGACTTGAAATGACTTGCCCATGGTCATGCAACTCGTGTCATAGGTAGGATCTGAACCTTGGTTTTTCTGACTCTAAGACCAGCACCTGTTAAATCCATTAATTAACATGCTTCTGTTACAGTATCAGGTACTGTACTAGGCACTGAGTGTGTCGTTTGTCCATGACATCAGGAAGGTGAATTAGAGTACAGTGAGTGAGGGCTTCACTCTCTCCTCAGAGTCATCTGGGTCCAGTTGCCAGATGTAGATCAGGACAAAGGGAGATGGTCCTCAGGCAATGAGTACACAAATAGAATAAATGTAATAATCCCTACTCAGAAGGAATTTAACACTCTATATCACGGCAAAATAATGGAGACATATGACAGGGCTTACAGAATACAGAGAGAATAAAAAGATATAAGTACACAGCCACTCGCTACCAGTTGTTGCCAGGATGGGGAAAGGCTTCCTGCAGGAGGTGATGCTTGAGCTGCATGTTTCTGGGAAGGCAACTCGTATCTGAAGGACCACGTTCAGCTCTGGGTGCCGCATCATAGAAGGACCTTGAAAAACTGGGGCAGGTCCCAGAGGATGGTGACCAGGCTGGTAAAGGCTCTAGAACCCATAAAATACAGAGAAAACCAGAGGTGTTAATCTTGGAAGCAAACACCTGAGGACATGCTGACTATATGTACATTGAAGGTCAGAGACTTGCTCTGTGTAGCTCCAAAAGACAAATCTACAGAGAGGCAGATGGTGGCTCCATGTAAGAAAAGCTTTCTAGCAATTAAAACTGTCCACAAGAGAGGATGAACCTTGCACATGGTAAGTGCTTAATGAATGCTCATTCGTTGATTCATTCTTGTTAGATGGTGAGCTTCCTGTTACTGGAAATGGTAAAGCATAAACTGGTTGACCAGCTCTCAGGGATGTTGCAGAGGAATTCCTACCTTGGGTGAGAGATTAGACTAGAAGATTATTTATTTTTAAGATCTACCCTTTGCCCCCATGATTCTAGGTAGTACAGAGGAGGAGGGGGTGGTTCAGGTGAAGGGTATCACCCAGAGAAATCAGAAGATGGGGAGGAGGAGAGGAGACTCAACAAGGAACAGTCTTACGGTGCAGCCTCCATCGTCCTTGGTCCAAGGGTAGCACACGCTGGGGTATCTTTGGTGTCCAACTGTGCACCTTTGAGCCACTTAGGGCTCAAACTTAGAATTTCAGTTAAAGACAATAGTACTTAGAAAGACTTCCCCATCATCCATAGGAGAAGAGAGTGGGATTATCTGGACCAATGAAGTGAAACTTTTCTGAATTGCCAAATAAGCAATAAGAAACGAAGAGCAGGGACTCAGGAAACTTAACTCTGCTCCACACAAGCAAGAGCCTGGGGAGGAGGGCCAGACGGGTGCAACGTTCAGTTGTCAAGTGTGTGGGGAAATGGGACAGGACTGGGGCTGTACCAAATGGATTTTCACTAGTTTATGCTTACATATATAGTGTCGGAACCAGGCCTAGAACTCGTTTTGGATTCCTGGGCCAACGTTCTTTCCATGACATCACTAGAAATTCCTGGGAGCAAGGAATTGAATATGAACTTTAGATCAGTAGAGAAACTGGATTTATTTTAGACACTCAGAAAAAGAGACCCACTGTTGCTGAGGCTCTTCTAGGCCTGGTCGAGGTGGAGAGAGGTTTGGGTTAGGAACTGAACACAAGGAAACCTTTGTGGACTATTTGGCATTCGATAAAAAGAAGCTTACTTAACAATTAAAAGGCAATTCAATTCAGTCGGATTCATCTTCCCTCTGCCTCCACATTTGTGTGGTCTGAGTCAGAGAGGTGTATTGGCTTCACAGCAATGAGAACTACTGAGTCCTCAAAGGCTGAGCTCTTTATTCTATGCCAGGTGACCAGGAAATCATATCAACAGCTGGAGCATTCTTTCTCCACCTAGTCTAGTCCCCAGGATGGCTTCCCTTCTCCTTCAAGGAGAAACTAGCACAGCCTCCTTGAGACAAATATGCCTACCACTGATCAGATAGGTTGGGTGAACTTGGATGACAGAAGGGATGATGGTACCTTCATGTGGCTGTGGGTCAGTTCTTTCAGTCATATATGACTCTGTGACCTCATTTTGTAGTTATCTTGGCAAAGATACTGGAGTGGTTTGTGATTTCCTTCTCCAGCTCATTTTAGAGATGAGGAAACTGAGGTAAGCAGGGTTCAGTTATTTGCCCAGGGTCATGCAGCTAGTAAGTGTCTGGGGCTGGATTTGAACTCATGAAGATGAGTCTTCCTGATTCCAAGCCTAGTGCTCTATCCACAGAGCAACCTAGATGCCCTAGGGGCACTGATAGAAATGGGGAAATTCAGAAGAGGGGTGGATAGATTTAGGGGAAAAGAAAATTAGTTTTATCGTGAACGTATTGAGTTTGAGATTCCTATTGGACATCTGGTTAGAAATGTGTACTAGACAGTTTGGGATGCTTGCTTGGAGCAATGAAGAGGAAGGAAACATATTTATTATGCATCTAGTGTGTATTTCTTAATTATCTACTATGCAGAGGTTAAGTGAATTTGCCCAGGGTCATGCAGCTGGTAAGTGTCTGAGGCTAGATTTAAGCTCAACTCTTATGGACTCCAGTCTCAGGGTTCTATCCACTGAACTACCTGTCTCTAGGGTTAGATATAGAGATCTGTGCAGAGATAATCCCTGAACCCACGGAAGCTGATTTGGTTACCAGGAGGGAGAATATAGTAAGAGAATTAAAAAAACTACAGTCCAGGATAGAGCCTTGGGGGACACCCACAGTTAGTGGGATGATGAACTGGGAAGAGGAGAGGTTGTTTAGGTGGGAGGAGAACCAAGAGAAAACAGACTGCTTACTGAGGAGGAGAGAGTGGTTAACAGTGTCAGATACAACAAAGGATTGTGAAAAGACCATTCAATTTGGCCATTAAGAGAACATCACTGACTGCAAAGAGCTCTGTCAGTTGAGTGATGAGGTTGGGAACGAGAGAGCTAAGGACTGAGTAGAGAGTGAAAAGGAAGTAGAGGCAATGGGAAAAGATCAGTTTTGGTTTTTGTCTTTTGTTTTCTTAACTTTGGCTGTAAGAGAGGGGAGAATTGAGGACGAAAGTGTGAAAAGATGGGGAGGTCAAGTGATGGGCGTTTCTTTTGTCAGCTGGGAAAAGACTTAGGTTTATGTGTAGGCAGCCAAGAAGGAGCCAGGAGAGAGGGATGAGAGGATGGTAAGAAGGAAGGATGGTTTGGAAGGCTATTTGCCAGGGAAAGAGTTTGTCTAGAGGGGTCGGCTTTGGTAAAAGAGCCGCATTTTCAACAGAGACTGGTTGGAATATGTTCTTATTAGGAGATAATGGGAGGTAATGACAAGAGATTGGGAGGTAGAGAAGGACAGAGGAGGGAGATCACTGTGATTAGTCTCTGTTTTTTCAGTAAAGCATGTCATAGTCCTTTACTGAGAGGGGATGGATGCCACCCTCTCCCTATGGTATAATTAGCCCCATTTTACAGATGAGGAAAAAGAGGTTCAGTGATTTGCCTGAGATCACCTAGGTGTCACCAGCTACATACATACAGGTGTTTCTGGGTGCAGGGAAATCCTGGCAATGGCAACAACATGCCCATTGCTGAAGTTTGTTTAGGCAAACACAGTTTAGGATCACATGCCAGAACACAAGAGGATGCTGGCACACTTACCGTACCACTCCTGACAGATCTGACAAATTACGGATGACCTGTTAGATCCAACCTGAATCTGTTTGGACACATGGTTTCTCCAAACACTTGCCTGGTTTTGGGGTAGCATTTTCCTGTTTACCCCTTGGGCCCTCTCCCCACCAGCACAGTGGGAAGATCCTTGGACTTGCAGTCACAGGTAATAGGTCTGAATCTCAGCTCTTTCATTACCTGTGTGACCCTGGGCAAGTCACTTAACTTCTGAGCCTCAGTTTCCCCTTCTGTAAAGTGGGGCAGTTTGACTTGATCTCTAAAGCCCCTTCTAACTCTAGCATTTAGCTTTTCTTTCTTTTTTTGGCCATCCTGTTCTTCTGTATTCTTGAAATACTTCCAACTTCTGATCCCTTTTTGCTTATATCATACTAACTGTTCTGTCCTCAGTACTTTCCCCACTTTGCTCAGAGAGCAAGTATGGAAAGGGCTTGATGGTCTCCTCCCCTGTGGTTCAACTCCCAATGCCTGTTGACTGCCTGGAAGACCGCCTGGAAGACCCAAACTTCCATACCCCTGGTAGATACGGTTGTATCCTCTGAGTATACTGTTAGTTCCTGGAGGGCTGGAATGATTTCACTTTCCTATTTGCATTCCAAATGCCTATCATAGTGACTGGCAGATGTATTTGTTTATTTAAATAGATTTACATTAATTTTAATAATTCATATTATATTTTAAAATATCTCTTGATTGCTAGATTCTTAGGCACCATCTTCTGCATGAAGCCCTTTCTGATCTGGGCCACCTGCTTCTGTCCTCCTTCCCACTACCTCGTATTTAATGACTTTAAACATACTTGTGCTTATGTACTTTATATAATACAGTGCCTGGCTCAGAAGAGCTTAATAAATGCTTGTTGACTGAATGATTTATATTTAGGATGTCCTCAAAGTACAGAAACAGTGCTAACACTTTTGGGATACATTGGATATATTTTTCATTTCCTCCATTAGAATTTAGATAGGGATTGTTAGGAGGCACCTAAGTGGCCAAGGCTGGAGTCAGGAAGATGAATCTTCCTGAGTTCAAATCCAGCCCTAGACATGCATTGTCTGTGTGACCCTGAGCAAGTCACTGAACCCAGTTTGCCTCAGTTTCCTCATCTGTACAATGAGTTGGAACAGGAAATGGCAAGTCACTCCTGTATCTCTGCTAAGAAAACCCTACATGGGGACAACAACAAAGAATCATTTTGTTGCTTGGACTTTTATCCCATGGCCTTGCACAGGGCTGGTACCAAGTAGGTATAATCGCTCACTTGCTTGATCCTTTTCATTCACTCATTCAGTAATTAATTATTAGGCACCTCTTCTGTCACCCTGTGTTCAGCATTGGGGAAAATATAAAGTTGAGATAATAATAATTTATAAACGTGCTTGAAGAGCTGAAAGGCTCTGTAACCAAACCAGATGAGGAAACTGAGGCAGACAGAAGTGAAGTGACTTGCCCAGGGTCACTCAGCTAGGAAGAGTCTGAGACTGCATTTGAACTCAGGTCTTCCTGACTCCAGGGCTGGCACTTTATTCACTGTACCACTGAGCTAATGGGCGGCTATAGTCTCCACCACCTCCACCTTTTACTTTAATTCTCAGCTGGGGCACACATGTGCTCTTTCAGAAAGAACTCCAGTATCTCTCAAGAAAACCTCAAATGGGGTCATGGAGAGTCGGACACAACTAAAACAACTGACCAGCAACAGTATTGTGGGAGAGCTCATTACCAACCTCCATCTCAGCTTCCCTTCCTCAGAGTAATAGCTCACATTTATCTGGTACCTGAAGGTTTGCAAAGTCCCTTATAGACATTATATCCTTTTATCTTTGTACACAGAAAGTGCTTCATAAATGCTTGTTGAATTTAATTGTTCTCCTTACCTGCCTTTTTTTTTGGATTTGATACCCAGCATGGACAAGTTTACTCTCTTAGCAAGAGATTTGAGACCACGCTCCCCTTTTTCTGTCCTCCTCGCTCACTTAGTAGTATTTTATTTTTTCCAATTAAATGTAAAGATAGTTTTCAACATTCATTTTTATATGATTTCATGTTACACATTTTTCTCTCTCCCTCCCTCCCCAAGACAGCAAGCAATCTGGTATAGGTTATACATGTACACTTACGTTAAACCTATTTCCACATTGGTCATGTGAAAGAAGAATCAGAATAAAAGGGGAAAAACCACAAGAAAGAATAAACAAAAGACAAGAAAGGTGAAAATAGTATGTTCCACTCTGCATTCAGACTCTATCTGTTCTTTCTCTGGATATGGATAACATTTTCCATCATGGGTCTTTTGGAGTTGTCTTGTATCGTTGTATTGCTGAGAAGATTCAAATCTATCATAGTTGATGGTTGCACAATATTGCTGTTACAGTGTATAATTTTCTCTTGGTTCTACTCATTTCCCTCTGCATCAGTTCATGTAAGTTTTTACAGGTTTTTCTGAAATTCATCTACTTGTCATTTCTTAGAACACGATAATATTCCATTATATTCATATACTACTACAACTTGTTCAGTCATTCCCCAATGGGTGGGCATCCCTTCAATTTCCAGTTCTTTACCACCACAAAAAGAGCTGCTGTAAACATTTTTGTACTTGTGGGTCCTTTTCACTTTTTTATGATCTCTTTGGAATATAGATCTAGAAGTGGTATTGCTGGATCAAAGGACACTCATAGTTTTATAGCCCTTTGGGCATAGTTCCAAATTGCTCTCCAGAATGGTTGGATCAGTTCACAACTCTACCAACAATGCATTAGTGTTCCAATTTTCCCACATCTTCTCCAATAGTTATCATTTTCCTTTTCTGTCATATTAGCCAACATGACAGGTGTGAGGTGGTAGCTCAAAGTTGTTTTAATTTGCAATTCTTTAATCAATCGTGATTTAGAACATTTTTTCATATAACTACAGATAGTTTTAATTTCTCCGTCTGAAAACTGCCTGTTCTTCTCCCATTTCCCTTGGGCTGAGTTGATTGTTTTCAATTAACTTAATTTTCTCTAGGGGCCAGTGATTTCTCCAACTGAAAGAGGGTTTAATGATTCTCTTTGTAAGAGAAGCCCAGTGGGCTTCTGTTTCCTAGACTCTCTTGACCTGAAGGATCTCTTCTGCCAAGAATATCCCCCCTCTCTTTGTCTCTCTTTGTGTCTCTCTGTATCTCTCTCTCTGTATCTCTCTCTCTCTGTATCTCTCTCTCTCTCTCTCTCTCTCTCTTTCTCTTTCTCTCTTTCTTCAGCCAGAAGGCCTCCTCCCTACCCAACCACCACCCCATCCTATGAGTCTCTAACTGCTCCTGGCCAGGGCCCCCTGTGGCCTCAGCTTAGTTACTCAGAATGTTTCCTTCTGGTGGTTCAGGGCACACCAGAAACCTGATAAACAACCTAGCCCTGTAATTATACCTTATAGGCTTTTCAGCAAAGTGGCCAGTTCACTCTCCTTTGGAATCAATCAGACAGACAACACCCACTTATTAAGGGATTGTTAGGTACTGGGCTCTATCTTAGGCACCAGAAATGCAAAAACAACTAACTTCCAGAAGCAAGGCACCAGCAGATGGTGGGAGGGGTGGGGGGGCTTTGCCTAAGTTTTTCTAAAGTAGTATTTTGAAGGAAATGAATCCTGCCCTTCCTAGGATTCAGATAGTTTGGGGGGGGGGGCAGCAAAATCTATTCACTTTTTTAGGGTAAAAGCAGTAAGTTGACCCCTCCTCTCAGTGAACTTATGACTTTCCCCCTCCTCTGTCCAATTCTTATTAACTTTCCCTGATGCTTCACAATACACACCACACTTTATTTCCCACCTCCTTGCCTTTGCATCCATTGCCTGTCTCCCATGCCTAGAATGTACCATCACCCTTCTCACCTGTGCCTCTTGTCATTCGTGGACTCCTTCAAGACAACTCCAATGCTACCTTCTTCAGGAGGTCTATCTCAGTCACTTTCCCTCCTTCCTGGCTACATATACCTTCACCCTTTCAGATTACTTTCATAAGTATCTCCTCTCTGACTAGAAACTTGAGTTCAGATCCTACCTCAGACATTTACTAGCTGTGTGACCTTGTGTAAGTCACTTAGCCTCATTTTTCCTTATCTGTAAAATGGGGATAATAATGGTACCTCCCTCTTGAAGTTGTGAGGATCATATGTGACAATGGGTAAAGTGCTTTACAAACCTTAAACATCATATAAATGCTGGCTATTTTTCTTATTATTTGCACGTTGTCTCCCCTAGGTGAGTTCCTCCAGGGCAGGGCCATTTTTACCTTTGCCATATTCCCAGTTTAGCCCAGGCCCTTAACAAATGCTTGCTTCCTCCAGCACCATAGAATGGAGAGGAATGAAAGCGAATTAGAGAGACTTGGAGAAAGAGGAAGGAAAAATAGATGATTATAGGAAAGAGAGAGATAGGTAAGAAAGGGAGAGACAGAGAATTCAATTTAACAAGTATTTGTTAAGCATATGCAAAAGATCATCCTACACATTTGAAGGAAAATAAAGAAAGAGAAAGGAGCCAGCAGAGGAGAGATTAAAATGGGGGAAAGCATCGATTATGGAATGACTGAACAAACTGTGACACATGAATGGAATGGAATATTTCTGGGCCATAAGAAATAATGAATATGAAGAGACAGAGGAACATGGGAAAACCTAAGTGAACTGGGGAAGGTTGGAGTAAGCAGAATTAAGAAGCAGTAGAGTTTTATTTTGTTTCTTCTTTCTTGTGGTTCCTTCCATTAATTCTAATTCTTCTGTACAACATGACTAATGTGAAAATATGTTTAACATGAATGTATGTGTAGAGGTTATATTAGATTGCATACTGACTTGGTGAGGGGAAGGAGGGGGTGAAAATTTAAAATTCAAAATCTTATGGAAGTGAATGTTGAAAACTAAAAATAAATTAATAAATAAAAAAAACTTGAAAAAAGAAACAGTAGACAAGGTGATGATAGCAAAGCAAATGGGGGAAAAACTAAATTAATTCAAGTGTTATGCATTTATAATTACCACACTTGACCTTGGAGTAAACTTGAGAAAATACCCTCTATAGAAATGAGAGGCTTTGATTTATTGACAGGCACAGTAAATTGCTTCTTTGCCTTTTCCCATCTATTCATTTGCATGGACCATCCAGGAGAAGTTTAGAGTTTTAAAACAAGCTGGGAAATCCTGAATCCCAAAGCTGTTTGGTGATTGTTGGGCAAGTGGATGTTGCCTGTTTATGACTTAACCTGAAGGATGGTGATTTGAGAAATGTAGTGGATAGTCACCCATAAATTAGGATGATAAGGGGGACTCAGTCACTTGCCAGGAAGAGCTGTGGAAAGAAAATGCTAATCATTTGCTATCCCATCTCTTGGGAGATAGCAAGTCTCAGAAACAACGTTCTCAGGGAATAAAACTGAAAAGACTTTTGCAAGTCTTAGCACAGGGGTCTCTGCTTTTTTTCTGAAAGAACACAGCAGTGTTGCAGCTAAGGTCTACAGCTAAGTTTGTAACTAGTGGTGGTAGAGACTACAGCTACCCATCAAGGGTATCTTGGACTACCCAGACTTGGACTACTCCCAGAGTCCAGAGGAATGACTCATCCAGTGAACAATTCATACAGCAGAGATGTTGTGACTTGTGAGCAGCAAGTCTGGCTAAGCTACCAGTATATTCACAGTGCTTAGCAGTCAGCTTTAAGAAATCAATAATATTGAGGCCTTGTAGTATTGGATTTTGAATTGCCTCAGCCACATGTATTCCCTGTGCAAGTGTCTCATTGTATACAAGTACCATGGTGCCTGATCTTCCCCTTGACATTTCCCCATGTATATTTATGGGACAGTGCATCCAAGATTAGAGAGGGAAATGTTTTGTAGTATCTTGAATGCCATTTTAAGTAAATGCCTTCTCTTTCAGTTAATTGTACCTGCTGGCTGATTGTTAGTGAGAAACACACTGGTGGGGACTTGTGATCTGCATTATTAGATTTGCAGACTCATAAGGTTACCCCTAAAACCTGAAAGTAGCAACCACTTTCTGGGGATCCAACTGGAGGGAATTTGAGTACAAGTTTAAGAAGTAGCCCAGAGGAAGTATTATATCAATAAAATAACATTTTAAAAAGGGGATGAGGGATAAGGAATGAAACGATAGAGGAAGTTATAAAAAGAGCCATTCACTCAGAAGAAGGGAGAATGAAACTACCTTTTCAAATATAGCTCTTTCAACTTAGTTCTAGCCGGTAAGTTCTTTATCCTGAATTTATGTGGATTTAATTCTGGCCCAGAGAGGGCCAGAAGTTTTTAACAAGTTTTTCTTCAGCCACTCAAGTAATAATAACTCCCAGGGTAATAGCTTCTGAGTTCCCTGTTCTTTTTCATACATCAAATTCACAGATTCATTTCATGGTCCCTCATGTTTATAACATACTTCATTCTTCCCAAAGCATGCATGTTAGTTGAAAGGAGATAGATTTCAACCCTAAGTCGATAATCCTATATGATCTTATGACCAGATTTGACTCACTACAAAAATGTGATAGCTAAGCTTTCTTTTTTCTAATTTCCCCTCATATAATCTTCAGTCTGTAATGGTTAGTTAACCTATGAGACCCTTACTCTTTCAGAGTCTGAATTTCCTCATTTGTCAAATGAAGATCATACCTTTCATACTATCTGTCTCATGGGAATCATAAGGAAAGTACTTAGTCAATTTTGACATGTTATACCAATGGTTCCAGTTCTACATCTCTTGTCCATGATCTTCACAGACTAGACCTGGAATGCCTACCTTAGCTATGCATTTTACAATCCCTAGCTTCCTTCAAAATTCAACTTATATACCACCTTCCACACAAAGTCTTTCTTGATTGGGGAAAAGAAAAAATTCCCCTGTACCAGCGGGGAATTCATGTCCCCAACCCCAACCAGGACTTAAGGAACTGCTGGGGGAAATTTATTCCATAAAGGCAACAGGCCAAAGGAGGAAACAAAAGGAAAGACTGAAAAGAGAACGTGAAAGCATCTTGGTGCAGAAGATTTGGGCTAAAGTTTCTATTTGTACCTCCCTCTGTCAAGACAGAGAAGAAGGACTGCCCTTTCCCCAACTTTTTCTGTGTCCACATTGTAACAGACATTGTAATATACTCTTCTCTATTCTGTAAGAGTTGCCCACATCCTGCTTTTGCTTCAAACCTAAGGAGGCTTGTGGTTAGACGTAAACATAAACTGATTATGTCAGGGAGCCAAACTTCTGCCTGGGTTAGAAATTTTCCTAATCGGGGGCTCTGAGCTATTGCAGCTGTGCTACCAACTTTCCATTTGATATAAACTTCATAAAATAGAGGAACAGGAGACCATGTGGATCCAAGGCCCTTTGTACTGCCCCTAGGCTAAAAAGTAAATTAATTGTTTTAGCTGAATATAGTTGGCTAAATCTTCAGAGAGAAAAAGGGCAAGTATTGACGAGGAAAAAATACACCCCAAACCAGGGGAATCAGACACACAGCCTGCCCCACTCCATGGTGCTACCCAAATAGATTAAAATATAATTGAGAAATACTTAACAAAATAAATAAGTAAAAATACAACAGAACACAGATAGTATTAATATTTGGTTTTCTAAGTTAATATGTAGCCTGTAGGAATGCTTCTGAACAGTTAAGTGGGCCCCTTTTCTAATTGATTTTGATGCTACTGTCCTGAACTACCCTCCAGAGAAAACATAGGAAAGACGTGGGAAGGATTCAGTTCTGCCTTTATTGAGCTGAGGAGAGGGAACAGAGAGCATATAATACTAGTCAGCCAACTACATTCTGCAGTGACATCCACACCCACTGGCATTATAGAATGGAAATGGGAAAATGAACTTCAGACTTGCAGTCATGAAGACCTGAATTCAAACCCTGCCAACAACACTTACTAGCCATGCGATCCTAGGCAAGTCACTTACTCTGTATCTCAGTTTCCCTAGATGTAAAATGAGCACCTACCTCACAGAGTTGCAGTGAGAATCAAATGAGTTAACATAGGTTAAGTGCTTTTCAAACTTTAAAATGCTACATAAGTAGCAGTAGTAGTAGCAGTAGCAGCAGTAGCAGTAGCAGTAGTAGTAGTAGTAGTAGTAGTAGTAGCAGCAGCAGCAGCAGTAGCAATAGCAGCAGTAGTAGTATTCCCAGTGCTTACTTAGCATACTGTCTGGCATCTAGTATGCAATTAATAAATCCTGGTTGAATGATTAATCTGATGATATGTATGTTTTTATCATCAAAAGGTATTAGCATAATGCATCTTTACAATTCTTTTCCAATCTATCAGCAAACACCTCCCCATCCTGTGTTCAATTCCCTATTCATCCCCCACAAACCAGATGAATTCCAAGTCTCATTCCTTTTTTCTGTTTCTCCTGTGCTCCATTCCCCAGAACCCATTAGATTCCTTCTCAGACTATTACAGGATTTCAGAAAGTCAATGTTTCCAGAGACCTCAGGGACCGTTTTTACGCATGTTCCTACTCTGAGCTCTGTCATACTAAATTGGTGTGGATTTCATTGGTGGCTCTTTCTGATTTATTACTGTTTTTAAAATTTCCTTTGGGCTTCTTCCTTCCACCTTTTGTCCTTTATGGGGACTTCTAGTCAAGGAGCTGGAGACTTAGAGCCTCATACCCCTCATAACTCTGAGTTATTGTGTTCAGAGGATCATAGATCCAGAGGTGGAAGGGACCATCTACTCCGACACCCTCAGTTTCTTCAACTGTAAAATGGGGATAATATATAATACTTATGTATTTGTCATCTATACTTCATCGGAATTTTGTGAGGATTGAATAGTGTCTAAATAAAAACAACTACTTCACAGTGTTGTGCGGGTCAAGGGAGAAAATATTTGTCAGGTGCTTTGAAAGCTTTAAAACTCTCTATAAATGTTAGCTAGCATTATTGGTGTTGTGAATGAGGAAGCTGAGGTTCAGGGAGGTTAGGTGACTTACATAAGATTCCAGAGGCAGGATTTGAACCCAGGTCTTTGAACTCCAGAACTAGACTTTCTCCACTTTGTGACATCCATTACTGTTTGTTGATGATCTCCATGTTTCTTAGTTCAGGAGCCCATGACCCGACCCCAAATCCTGTCCTTTCCTTTGGATTAATAATGACAATAATAATGCCCAACATTTCCTTGCCTTTTTCCACAGTTCATTTTAAGGTTTGAAAAGCACTTCATGCATTCATTTCAAATGACCCTCACAACAACTCAATGGGGAAGGAGCTATGTGACTCTCAGTTTATGGACAAGGAAACTGGCAGAAGTTGTCTTAGGAAAGAATTTTCATTTCTTCCAACTGCCAAGTCAGCCTCTCCACCATTCCACCCTGCTGATTCAACTTAATGGGTTGGTTTGGGTGATCTGACCCAGAACCACACTCTGATCAATGATGCTGCCAGAGCTTCAATCCCTGCCCCTTCAGTGAAGTTCTAAGCTGGATCTCAAAGACTGTTAGAGCTGGAAGGGAACTTAGAAAATATTTCTTCTTTTATTTTACTTGGGAGGAAACTAAGGCCAGGAAAAGCTGATGACTTGCTCAAGGGTTACACAAGTAGCACCTGCCAAAGACAGGATTTGAACCCACTGCTCCTGACTCCTAATTTAGATCTCTTTCCGTGCCCTCACTGCTTCTTGGGCAGATGATTCATTGGCACATTTAATAAATTAATTAAACACATTTAATAAACATTTGTTGGTTATTTGAAGTGAAAAAACCATGATAAAAAAATGATCTCCCTAGATAGCTATCCTCAGGAGATTTCTCATCTGGGTCCACTGTCATCCAGTCTTACTGCCCCACCCCTCTTATTTAAATTGTCTTGCTTCCCCCTCCCTCCTCTAGGAACATCAGTAAACATTGATTAAGCATTGATAGGCCAGGTGCTGAGCTAGGTATGTGCTAGAAATATAAAGGCAAAGATGAAATTGTCTGCAGCATTTCCTTGGAGCTAGGTTCATTCTGTCTCCTCTCCTGCCTTGGAGATAGCTTCTCCCTCTGTTCTGTTTTTGTTTTTGTTTTGGTGGGAAGGGGAAGGGTTGGACGGTTGCACCTTTCAGGTTTCCCCTTTCGCTGCTTTCCTGATCCTTCTCACTGGTGCTTGATATCCACCTTCTTTGTCTTTTTCTTGCTTCTTCCTGAAGACTGACATTGAACATACATGTTTCTTTTTGCCGCTCCGAGGAGACAGGAGCTGCAGATTCTCACACCAGCTCTAACATTAACTCCCTGAGTGACCTTGGCTAAGTGTCCTCAGTAAAAAGGTCTGGGCTTAGTGACTGTCCCAAATGATCTATTGGGTCCTCTCAAATGATGGTGCTTTTCCAAGATGGCCCCAGGAATTTCCTAGCATTTCCTATGGCAGCAGATGACATCAGCTCAGGGGTGTCATTTTTCTTTTCATCCCAGTTTCTTGCTTGGTTAGTCCTGTGTGTTTAGCCACGTTTTATCCCTTTTAAAAGTAACACGATACTGGGAAGTTGGTATCAATGTATCTTGTCTTCATAGATGTTCTAAGTCATTCTCTTCTTATAGGAAGCACTGGTCAAGCCTGGATACTAAATACTCCTTCCTGACACTGTCCTCTCTTGGTTCTCCTGCTCCTTTCCAGTCTCCTTTGTTGGATAATTATTCACATCCCTCCCTCTCAGTGTGGCTATCCCCCAAAACTCTCTTTCATTTTTTTCTCTGTTCATTCTTTTGTGGTGACTTCATTAGCTCTGATAGATTCAGTTTTCTTTTTTGTACAGGTTACTCCCAGATCTGTGTCTATGATTCTCCTCTCTCTCTGTGGAACTCTTTGGAGCACATTGTCTAGCACTTAGTTGGTACTTAATCAATGTTTGCTGGTTGATGGATTACCCATTCATGACTTGATTCTGTGAATTTTTCCTCCTCTAATTGCCTTCCCATTCTGGGGGTACCTCTGCTTGGATGTCCCAGTCTTCTGATTCAGTGACTACCTGCTGGGACCAGTATTTCAGGGGGGCTCCTGTCATGTTTGAGTTCACTCACTACTCTCCTCCTAAGCATCTTCCTTTTGCTGTTTCCCAGCTCCCCTTTCTGCTTTCTCCATTAGAATTTAAGTTCCTTGAGGGTAGATACCATCTTGTTTGCTTGCATTTGTATTCTTTGGATTAATGATTTATCTACTTATGTATCTGTCATCTATACTTCATCGGACTTTTGTGAGGATTAAATAGTGTCTGTATAAATCTGAAAGTGCTATTCTTATGCTAAGACTCTCAAATGGATCCATGATGACATCAACTTGGATGTTGCCTCCAACAAGGAAGAAATTGGCATGCTATCCTTGCTTTCCTATTCTGAGTGTTTCTTTTTTTTTTGTCCTCCCACGAGCTTGATGGAGGGAGTTCCCTTCCCCCCCACCAACATGTTTGATTGTTTTCTCCTGATAGCTCAGGGAGCACTCACTCAGGTCATCTCCCTATCACCCCTTACTTGCTCTTGTCACCTGACGAGCCCATTTTTCTCCTTTTCATCGTCATATATGTCCCTGATAACTCCCTTTTTCTGGAGCTGTCCTCTAAAATTCTCCATTCATTCCATGTAACCATCTGTTCCCATCTACCACATGGCCCTCCATCTGCATGGTTCTCCTTTTTAATTCTTCTGAGACTGTTATGTTTCATAACTCGCAGCCCTATGCTCACAGGAGAAGAGAATTGAGATGAAAGGGATGGGCCTTTGTTTCTGGGAAAAGTTTGGGTTCCTTAAAGGAGTTTTGTATTTTCCTGAAGGGCATTTGGCCTCTGGTAGGGAGGTGGTTTCTTTCTTTTCATTTTCTGTGCCTGTCACATAGGAGGCACTTAATAAAGGCTTAATGATTGACCAGTTGGGTGATTCTGTTGAATTCTTGGCCGAATTCAAGATCCTTTGTCTATCTAGTGCCTTCACTCTATTAATTATCTTCAGTTTATCCTTTTTATAGCTTGTCTGTACGTAGTTGTATGGCGTCTCCTCTGTTGGACTGTGAGTACAGAAGCTGCCCGGTGCTGGGCACATAGTAGGTGCTTCGTAAATGGTTACTGACTACCCATTTGTTAAAGGTATATCGATATGGATAGGAAAGCCAAGTTTTATCCCTTTTAAAAGTAACACGATACTGGGAAGTTGATATCAATGTATTTTATCTTCATAGATGTTCTAAGTCATTCTCTTCTTATAGGAAGCACTAGTCAAGCCTGGATGCTGAATACTCCTTCCCGACACAGTCCTCTCTTGGTTCTCCTGCTCCTTTCCAGTCTCCTTAGAGACTGGGTTGTCCTTGTAGCTATACAGTTTCAATCAGACAGTGGTTTCTAAGCATTTTTGACCATTTATCTCTGTTGAGTAAAAATAACTTAGTTTGTACCTCCCCTGTCTGCGCTTCCCCTCACCTGCCCCAACCCTCACATATGCATGATAGGCAATATGGCCTATTGAATAGAGAGCTGGCCTCTGAGCCCAGAAGAGCTGAGTTCAAGTCTTGACTCATACTTATGGAGATGCGACTGTGGGCTCATAGTTTAATGTCTCAGACTGCAAGAAGGCTGTAAGTTACAGACTTGCATTGTTAGAAGGCATTTCCTCACTGAGGAAATCAGTGAAATCAGAGGTCCAGGCCCCATTCTATCTCGTGCTATAGTTGTTGTTCATTTATTTTGGTCATGTCCCACTCTCCATCACCTCTATCTGGGGTTTTCTTGGCAAGGATACTGGAGTGGTTGGCCATTTCCTTCTCCAACTCATTTTACAGATGAGGAAACTGAGGCAAACAGGGTTAAGTGACTTGTCCAGGTCAACCATTTGGGGTTTTCTTGGCAGAAATACTGCAGAGGTTTGCTATTTCCTTCTCCAGATTATTTTACAGATGAGGAAACTAAGGCAAACAAGGTGAAGTAACTTGCCAGGGTCATACAGCAAGTAAGTATCTGAGGTCAGATTTGAACTCAGGTCTTCCTGACTCCAGGCCTGGTGCTGTATGCACTACACCATCTAGTTGCCTTATCTCTGTCATAGAACTACTTATTTATAAATTATATGTATTTATATGGATAATTATTCACATCGCTCCCTCTCAGTGTGGCTGTCCCCCAAAACCCTCTTTCATTTTCTTCTTTCTTCATTCTTTTGTGGTGACTTCATTAGCTCTGATGGATTCAATTTTCTTTTCTGTATATATTTTCTGTTTCTGTATTATTCTGTATATATTTTCTGTATATTTATATATACACACACACACACATATATATATACACATGTGTGTATGTGTAACAGGGACATGGAGCTGCCCTGTTAAATAATCATTGCTTTGTTATCTGTATTTCTTGCTTAGCCCCCTATTAGATTAGAAACTCTGTGAGGGCAAGATCTGTGTTGTTTTCAAACTGTGTGTGGCCCTAAGACAAGTCAAGTGAACAAGTAATCAGGTACTGTGTGCCAGGCATTGTGCTAAGCACTAGAGATACAAAGGAAAGCAAAATAACCTCTGCTCTTACGGGGCTCTCAGTCTAATGGGGCAGACAATATGCAAACAATTCTGTACAAATATAGACAAGAGAAATAGAGAATCGCAGGGAGAAGCCAGTAGCATCATGGGAGAATGGAGCATTAAGGGAAAGCTTCTTGTAGAGGGTGGGACTGTAGCTGAGTCTTGAAGGAAGCCAGAAAAACTGGGAGGTGAAAGACAGGAGGGAGAGAATTGCAGGCCAGGGGAATTACTGGTGAAAATGAAGTAGGTGGGGAGATGGGAAGGAGACCAAGGCCACTGACTTGTGGAATATAGGGAGAGGTGATATGCAAGGAAGGGGAACAGAGGACTTTAAAAGCCAAACAGAGGATTTATATATATTAAATTTCATATTGGATTCTGGAGGTAATAGGAACCCACTGGAATTTATTGAAAAGGAGTTTGATAAGTCAGATCTGGGTTTAGGAAGCTCAGTCTGACAGCTGAGTGGAAGATAGGCCAGAGTGGAGAGAGACTTGAGGCAAGGAGACTCATGAGGGGACTGTTTCAGTAGTCCAGGTATGAGGTAATACAGGTCTACATCAGGGAAATGGTAGTGTCAGGAAGAAAGAAGGAAGTGTAATATAGCTGGAATAAACAAGACTTGGCAGCAGATAGGATGTGGCAGGTAAGTAAATGAGGAGCTGAGGACTGGGGGTCTGGAGGGTGATGACACTCTCAGGGCCCCTGTGCTTAGCTGCCTGTTGGGGGCAGTGGGTTAGCAGTTGTTGCTGGTGGTGATGAGGAAAGTGGGCCCCTTCTCCACAATGAATTTCTCCCTTTGGCGATTGCTGCAGGGGCTAGGATGGAAGCAGGTCTTGTGGTTTGTGGGCTGCTGCTGTTCCCAAGGATGTTGGATACAGGGACCTGGGCTGTCTTTATCATGGTCTGAAGAAAGATGGCGGTCAAGCTGGTGGTGGTGCGTTTGACTTCCTTGGCATGTGCTGATTTCACTCTCCCATGTTGCTTCTGGACTGATTTATCCTCTCTGTGTGTGACAGTTGGTTGGCAGTTGGTGGAAATGGCAGATGGTAATTGAATCCAGAGGGGTAGGGTTTTCCCACACAGTGGGGTCTTAAAAAAATGCTGAATGAATGATTAAATGAATAAATGGTGGTTTTGCTCCTATTCCATCCCCTCCAAACCTTACAACACAGTAATTCTATCAGGTTAATCTTCCAAGTGTACCGATCAGATGAAGTCATTCCTCTAAGCATGAACCTTTCAGACTCAGTGCAGGTGTGGTGGGCACACCCCAGCTCTCAATCAAGTACCTCTGCTTGTACCACTGGCTGCTTCCTGGTTATTAATTCATAGCCATTCCATCCCAGTGTCTGCCATGGTGCGTCTGTCTGGTTTGGGCCGCTTCTCTCCACCTGGTGGCCTGTTGGATTTGGCTCATATTTAATTTCACTCTGGCCTGCTAGTCTGGATTTGATGTTCGTGATTATCTCACCTATTGGCTGTGTACCACAGTCACCTGTTCATGACCCAATACCGATGGCTGTTCACTCTTCATTTCCTCCTTCAACATGGTGTCGAATGATCTAAATGATTTAGATGATCTAAATGATCTTAAATGATCTAAAAAATTGTTGATGCTCTTTGCTTTGACTTTATCAACACTCCCCAATTATCTGCCTCCTGCCCCCAACACTCTCTTGTAACAAATAAATGCAGTTAAACAAAACAAATCACATTGGCCTTGTTGGAAAATGCATGGCTCCTTCAGGACTTATAGGTCATCCCCTCACTGCCAAGAGGTGGAAGGCAGGCTTTACCATCAATCTTCTAAGTACAATATTAATCACTAGATTGATTAGATTTTTGAATTCTTTCAAAGTTACTTTCCTATACATTAGCATGTACTTGATACAAATTGCTTTCTGGGATCTGCTTACTTTGTTGTTTTTGAGTCATTTCAGTCAGGTCCAACTCTTCTTGACCCCATTTGGGGTTTTCTTGGCAAAGATACTAGAGTGCTTTGTCATTTCCTTCTTCAGTTCATTTTACAGATGAGGAAACTGAAGCAAGTAAAGTGAAATGACTTGCCTAAGGTCACACAGCTAGCAATTGTCTGAAGCTGGATTTGAACTCCAGCCCTCCTGACTCCATGGCTGGTGCTCTGTCGATGTGCCGCCTCACTTTATTTTGCATCAATTCGTGCAGGTCTTTCCAGATTTTGCTGAATTCTTTTGAAACTGATTTTATTTATTTTTCTAATATATAATATTTGATTTTTTTTTTACCCAATTACATTTTAAAATGTAAAATTGATTTTAAAATGATGAACCTAACAACTGGCAATCAACAAAAACATTCTAATATATCCAGAACAAAAATGTACAGAAAACCATGAACATTTGTGATGTGATAGCTTTAAAAAAAGTATAAATTAAATTAAATTTGGTCATGATAAAATTGTCCTGTCTGTGTTCCCTTCTAAATTCTGAATTTCTTCACATCCATCATGTCTTACAGTTTGGGAATAGTCCATTACACTTACACATCTCAATTTGTCCATTCCTCAGAGGATGGGCAACCACTTTTCCTAGTTCTTTGCTTCTACAAAAAATACTGCTTTAAATATTTTTGTATGTATGGGATCTTTCCCTCCGTCTTTAATAGGCTTCCCCCTTCTCCTATTAAGCATTAAGTTTTGTGCCTCAGTTTCCTCGTCTGTAAAATGGGGATTGTGAAAATCCATTGAGGTAATATTTGTGAAATGCTTTGGAAAGCAATGGATAAATACCATTATTATAATCGACTGTCATTGTAATTCTTATCCCTGCCATCTCCTTCCACCCTCTGAAAAGAAAGAAAACCTCCACATATCATACAAGCAGAGTCAAGCAAATCATATTCCCACAATGATCATATCTCATTCTGTGTGGTAATCCACCACCTCTCTGCCAGGTGGGGGGCGGAACTCTGGAATCATGGGCCATCATCGAGCTGATCAGAATGCTCTCCTTTGTATAATACTGATGTCGTCATATCAATTGTTCTTCTGGTTAGTTCCTATTCATTTCATTCCACATCTGTTTGACCTACTTAGGATTATGTCTAGTAATGGTAATGCTGAGTCGAAGGGCATGTACCATTTTGTGCCTTTTTTAAAAAGCTTAATTACATATTGTTTTCCACAGTGAGTGGGAGAATTCACAACTTCATGACTTAGAATTAGTGCATCTGTCATCCTGCATCCCCTCAATGGAAACTATTTCTATCTTTTGTCATCTTTGTTAATTTGCTGGGTGTGAAGTGAAAACCTCAGATTGTTTTGGCTTGTATTGATCTTATTACAAGCGATTTGGAGCATTCTCTCATATGGTTTAATATTTGTCTTAATTAGCCCAAATCACCCTTCCAGCCTGCCCCTTCTCTGCAATTGAGAACACAAGAAAAATAAAATCCTTTACACATATCTCATAGAGTCATTGATAAATTGCATTTCTTCTCTTGAAAGTTACTTGTTCCTGTTTCTTGAACATCTGCCACCTCTGTATTCTTGTATATTTGTACCATCAATGACTTTGCTTTTCTGCCAGATACAGCCTGTACTCCTTACCCTGAGATTCAAGGCTCGTCACAGCCAGACTCCAGGTTATTTTTCCAGCCCCATCTCATATTATTTGCCTTTTTTCATGCCCTTTGCTTTGCTTCTGTCAGACTGTGCTACTTGGAGCCCTGAAGATATTTTGACTGTTTCTGTGCATATAATTTCCAGAGCTGTAAGTAGGTCAGGGTGACCAGGCTTTGCCTTGGATCACCAAAATTTAAAAGGCACTGTCAGTATGTGCAGTCCTTCGTGGCTAGGGACAACTGACCTTGGAGCAGTTGGCTAGAAAAGGAAGTTCTCAGATGATCCTTTCTTCCTTGAAGCAGCTGCACCTCATGTGAACTTGAACGCCTCACCGCAAAAGTTAGTCTCCTTGGCAGGATTTGGAGGCTACCACTCCCTGCTATGTTGCCCTGGGCATTTTTTCTTTTTTTTATTTCAGATTACAAAAATTATGAGTGACAGCCTTGACCAATTCCCTGCTCTTGAATGTAAGTTTAGAATTAGGGTTAGTTTGGTTATTATTTTTAAATATGGTTTTTTTTTTGTTGTAAATACATGTATCTTACTGATGAAACAACAGTCCTCTCCATGGCAGGCAGGGCTTTAATCTGTGATTCTGTGACAAATCGAGGTTATTCTGAAGACTTACATTGCACATGTAGGGGACCTAGTTTTCCAACCTTGCACCAGGCAGACCAACGCTTTGTTCTGGTTTTGCTTGGCAAGAGACACACTAGAGAAAATAGTGAAGTTGGGAGAAGTTTGCCTCTTGGACCCTTTCCCCTTCTTTATTATACCCTCTGCTCCTCAGACACCCAGGGCCCTTCCAGTTACACCAGTTGGCCTAGGCTTCCTTGGGAGGAACTATACCATTCCAGTCATGTAGTGGCTAAAGCTGGACCTGGAGTTAGAAAGTTGTGTGTTCAAATCCCACCTCTGATGCTTACTAGCTGTTTGACCATAGGTAAGTCACTTAGTCTATTTGAGCCTCAGTTTCCTCATATGTAAAATGGGAATGATAGTACTTGCTTACTTGTGAGGTTCAAAGTAGATGATGTATGCCAAGTAAATGAGCATTTATTAAGCACCTACTTGTATCACAATGGTACTAGGTGGCCTAGTGGACAGAGCACTGGGTCAGGAGTAAGGAATTTGTTGTTTGTACCTGAAGCTGGACTCCTTATTTAGTCCTGCCTGCTGAATTTGTTTTACTGGAGTGTGGCTGCTACCTGTTGGAGCCACAGGTGAGAGCTGAATGCTGGGTAGACACCAAAGGTGGATGAGCAGTCCTGAAAAGGTCTTGGCAGTCCTCACACCAGAGGCCTTGAACGCCCCATACACTCCAGTGTAGCTATAACTTTTTGGGAACTTTTCCCCTTTTCACATTGGGCACTCCTTTGTGACAAAGGAAAATAATTAAGCCAATACATCTGATGCAATAAGTGTATCTGACAGTGTGAGACCATCTATGCTGGCAGGCGCCTGACTCCTCTGCCATGAGAAGAATAGAAGGACTCATTTTCTCTTCTCCAGGATCTTCCCCTTTTGTAATCACTAAGATGGGCAGCTAGGTGGTGCAGTGGCTGGAGCACCAGTGCAGGAGTAGGAGGACCTGAGTTCAAATCTCACCTCAGACACTTGACACTCACTAGCTGTGTGACCTTGGGTAAGTCACTTAACCCCAATTGTGCCTCATCCTGGGTCATCTCCAGTCATCCTGAAGAATATCTGGTCACTGGATTCAGAAGGCTCTGGAGAAGAAGTGAGGCTGGTAATCTGTACAGCCCTCCCTCACTCCAAACAAAGTCAAGTGCAAGTCATGTCATTATTTGTGTGATGGCATGGTCTTCTTTGGCAATGAAGGAGGAGCGCACACACGTGATCACTAAGAATCTGACTTTCTTTCAGTGATCCTTTCTTTTGCACCATTGTAGTAATTATATAAATTGTCCTTTAGGTTTTGTTTATTTTGCTCTGCATCAGTTCACAATAGTCTTCCTGTGTTGGTCTGGATTTCTTTTGTCTTTTATCCTGCTTTTACTGCAAAATGAGCTTGTATTTTACTCATAGGCCATAGTGACGGTAGATTGCTGGGTCAAAGAATATGGGCTATTTAGTTACTTTTTTGGCATAATTACAATTTGATTTTCAGAATGGTTGAACTATAAAACAGGTCTACCAACAATGTATTAGTGAACCTGTCTTCCCCATCAAGATTCATTGTTCTTGTTTTTTGTCATCTTTTATTCCCCCTCACCATATTGTAAGCTCAGGGAATGTCTTATCTGAATATTGCATGGAGTTCAGTCAAGTGTTATGTATACAGAAAGCACTCTATAAATGTGTAGGGGTGAATGAAGGGTAGGTACTAAAAAAACGTGTCGACTGAATCAAAAAATCTGGGCTGTGGTACATGAAAGGGCAGAAACTCAATTCTATATACAGATAATTTATACAATACATACATGAAAGTATTGTAAGAGAAGTACCAAGTACTGGGATTTTGTTGGAGGGGAATACTGATTTCAGGGCACTTTTATATTATATTATATTATGTTATATCATATTATATTGTTATGTTATGTTATATTATATTATATTAGAACTGTGCTAGCCGCTATAATTACATAAGAAATTCGAGCCACAGCCCTAACCTTTGACATATAGTTCCTTCCTGTCGCACGTCTGCTTCTTCATTTACCCCACAACCTCAGGTCCTTTTCCCCCTTGCCCTTGCTTTGAACCTTCCGCTTTTGTTTCCCTTCACCCTCCACCCTCATCCTGGCTCTTAAGGTAGCATTTTTTCTGCCCCAGTTTTTATGGGTGTTCTATAAATGCTTATTAACTTAAGGCCCCACATAAAGAAAACAGGAGCCCCCAGGGCCCACAATCTGCGTAGCATTCACACAAAATGGCATGTATGCCCTGGATGGATTATACTCCTTTGTCCTTCCTGGCCCCTCAGCTCGACAGTTGTCACTGCACATGTCACCCAAGGAAAGAAATGAAGGACAGCAAGGAGCTCTTTGCCTGTCTGTAGGGACAGCTAGGTCAAAGTGAAGTGGTTTCAGTGCCAGCAGGTAGGATCCGTGCTAGTCATCACTAAGAATATCTTGTTTGTGTTGTGACACAAGGTACCTACTATTGAGGGAGGCTACCGGGATCCTCCTTGCAGGAGATCCCTCTCCCTCTCCTCTCCAAAGGAAGGTAAATTTTGATGGCCAGAACCTGCCTAGCTAACTTGGGGTTTCCTGGCTAGATTTCTTTCTAACTTTCTCTGTCTTTCTGTCTCCCTCCTTCCTTCCTTTCATCTTTCACAAAATCTTAAACCTAGTTTGCCCCCGAAGCTCATAGATTGGACGACAATAGGTCCCTGCCCAAGCTCCACTTCATGGCTGTATTTTGGGCCCTCCTATCTTAGTGTGAATGTCAATGGCAACTGCTTCTCTTTGGAACAGTAACCCTGAGGGTCTTCCCCTCCCAGCTTGATTTTTTTTTCTTTTTTCTAATTAAAGGGCCATCCCTTGACTTACTTCTTAAAGAGGCCTATTCACTTGAATGGGTGTTACCTCACTCTTAAGTGAGACTGAAAACTCCTTAGCCTAAAAGGGCCAAGGTCTCCCATTGCATCCTGGGTCATCTCCAGTCATCCTGATGAATTTATGGTTACTGGATCCAGATGGAGGAGAAAGTGAGGCTGGTGACCTTGCACAGCCTTCCCTCACTCAAATCAAAGTCAGCTGCAAGTCATGTCATCATTTCCCTGATGGCATGGTCCTCTTTGAAAACAAAGGACAAACACAACCTTTTTGTCATCTTTACCAATTCATATAACTGTTGACCAACTGCCACTAATAAGCAGGTAAGCCCAGGAAAAATGGAGCCCCCAGCCCCAGATTAAGCAGTCCTGTTTCTAAGCCTGATCCCCAAAGCTATCATCTGGGGAAACAATTTCTGTGAAGAGTGGACCAGCCATCCCTACCAACTGCTACATTTGCAGCCTAGGGAAAGCAGCCAAGCAAGAGACACAGGTGGCCGCATGTACCAAGTGAGTCAAACCACCACGACCACCCCTAGTTATTGACTAGCTGCTATCAATAGAAAGCCACAGCTACTGAAGTCAGGAATAGGAAATTTTGTGCCATGAGCAGTCAGATTTCAGAAAAACCTGAAAAGACTTGCATGAACTGATACTGAGTGAGGTGAGCAGAACCAGGAGAACATTGTACACAGTAATAGCAACATTCTGCGATGACCAGCTTTGGTTGACTTAGCTCTTGTCAGCAGTGGAATGATGTCAGACAATTCCAAAACGGTCATGATGGGAAATCCAGAGAAAGAACTGTAGAGTCTGAATGCACGTTGAAGCAGACTCTTTTCTCTATTTTTTGTTGTTTTTTCTCCCCTTTATCATGGTTTCCCCCTTTTGTTCTGATTCTTCTTCACAACATGACTAATATATACATTTTTAAAAAAATTCTTGCCCCTAAAAGTCTTTGACATTCTTTAATGGTTCCAAATCATAAAAGGTATGATTTTTACCGGTGGACATGACATTGAAGAGGATCCTTCACCATCTGCCTTTGCTGCTGCACCATAAGGACCACAGGATATTTCCATCTAACTTGCCCCTGAAACCTCCCCCCACTTTAGAATGTGAGCTCTGTGCAATTATGGTCTGTCTCCCCTTTTTTATTTGTATCCTCAGTGCTTTGCACATTTTATAATTTATTTTCATTCATTTCTTCTTTGCTGGATATGAGGTAAAACATCAGCTGTTTGGATTGCATGTATCTTACTATTCATAATTTGGAACATGTTTTCAAATGGTTGTTTATTCTACCAATTCTTCTTTTGAAAACTGTATTTTGGCCACTTATCTATTGGGGAATCACCAGGTATTTAATATTTATGTTTTTTCCCTGCGTGTTGTAGATTTTAGATCTTTTTCAATGATATTTGATGAAAATGTTTCCCTACTCTATAGTTTTTGTTGTTATTCTTCCTTCATTGATGTTATTGATTTGAGAATTTTTTAATATTATGGAATCAAATTTTGTATTTTGTCTTTGATCCCTTACCTAGTTAAAAATTCTCTCTTTACCTCTAGTTGTGAAAGGTTCTTGTTTTTCATCCCTTCTCATTTTAAAAAATGGTGTGACTATTGACATTCAGACTGGAGATGCATTTTGAGTTTCTTCTGGCATAAGGTGATGGTCTGAATTTCATTGATGTTGTCACGTTTCCCCAGCATTACTAAATAGTTTCAATGACTGCTGCTTTATGATATAGCCTGAAGCCTGGTAATACAATACCATTCCTCTTTCACTTATACTTTTCCTCAGGATTGTCCTTGAGATTTGAGACTTCTTGTTCTTACAGTGGAATTTTGTTATTATTTCTGTCTGGTTCTAGAAAATATCCCATGGGAGTTTGATTGGTATTGCCCTAAATCTGTAAGATTCATAGGACTTAGAAATGAAATCTAACAAGTATTCAAGAACAGTCCTTTGTTCTAGAAGAGGACCAAAATGACGTCACCGTGTTAGAGTCAAGTTTCAATGTGTCCAACTGTGACTGATCAGACCAATATGAGCTCGGAATGCTCGACCACAGGACAGGCACAGATAGTCTGTGTGATCATTTGGGATGGATTCTCTAAACTTGTGTATCTTACATTTCTCTTGAGCTGTTTCAATTCTGCTTTGTTCATAGAGCACAGAACCTTCTCTGATGTGGGCATGCCATGCTGAGTGGTCCAGGGCCAGTATTTCCCCTGTCACATAATCAACTCCAAAGTTCTTAAGAGAGACCTTGAGAGTGTGCTTGTATTGTGTCTCCTGACCACCCTGCAAATGTTTGCCCTGTGATTCAAGACAGCTCACATTTATTGTCTACTACATGCAACCCCATCAAATAGTCTACCCTCAAGTAGGTCCCATTCTAATGTCAATAAATCAGTCAATTAATGTTTAGCAACGTTAGCCAGGAACTGTGCTCAATGCTGGCATAGATCATCTCTTGAGTTCAGTCATGTCTGACTCTTTATGATCTCTCTTTTTTTTGAAGAGATACTGGAATGATTTGCCATTTCCTTCTCCACCTTATTTTATACATGAGGAAACTGAGGCAAACAGGGTTAAGTGACTTGCCCAGGCCCACACAGTTAGTGTCTGTGGCCAGATTTGAACCCAGGTCTTCCTGACTTCAGGCCCAGCACTCTATCCACAGAGTCATCTAACTGCCTCAGAGTTAGAGGACCTGAGAACATATTCTGACTTTAACACTGCCTGGGTGAGCTTGGACAAGTCAAGCTAGGGCTCTCTGGGCCTCAGTTTTCTTGTCCACAAAATTAGGGGGTTCTGAGATCGTTCCAGTTCTGTTTCGAGGATATTATGATCCCTGGTACCTAACAGAATGCCTGGTACACTAACTGTAGGAGCTTATTAAATTCTTGCTGAAAGCAGGAGGATGAAGAGAGGCTTCCTATATGTGGCACATTTGGCCTGACCTTTGATGGGAGCTAAGAATTCTGAGAAGGGGAGGTGAAGATGGAATACATTCCAGGCATAGGAGCCAGCTTATATAAAGGCACAGAGAAGGGAAATGGATGTGGAATTCGGGGAAGAGCAAACAGGGTAGTTTGACAGACTGCAGATTGTGGGAAGGGCTGTAACATGAAACACGTCTGGAAGGGGAGTCTATGGCCCGACTGCTCAGGACTTTGAATACTGGCCTGAGGAGTTTGTATTTGGAGAAAGTAGTCTTAAACATTTTCTAGTCCACTCACATCATTTAACAGATGGGGAAACTGAGTCTTAGAGCAAGGAAGTGACTTGTTTATTTGTAAAGTGAGTCTGTCCTTAGGGTCCTTTGATTCCCAGTCCAGTGGGAATCACTACTTCGCCAAACTGTTTTCCTAAATCTCAGGCTGGCCCTGTATCTGGGTACTTGGGAGGTCAGGTGCGGGGAAGGGTTTTATTTTTCCATAAGTTTGTACAGCTTCAAGATATCATGGTTTCCCTTACTCTGCATCAGAATTTTTTTTTTAATAGCCGCCTTAAGAATTCCTACCAGGGCTGCTGACAGCCACTTAGTCAGGTGATAGCAGCTGTTGATATCAGTTTCCTAGACATTCTGATCATGCAAAGTAGCCACACACAGCTTGGAATCTGGGCTCTTTTGAATGCACCTGAATTCCAAAGTGGACATAGCTAGACTGGACACAGCTTTGGGTCCAGAATCTTGTCAAAGCACCGTGTTAAGCAAATGGTTCAACTGGAGGCTGGGACCACTTTCAGGAGGTCCCTGGGACCCGGGTGGCTTTTCTGTCACCAGCAAAAAAGCCCAAACCCGAACCAAAAACAGCAGGGGGAGTTCAGGAGAGATCCCCAGATCAGAGGGTATAGACACCACCACTGCCCATGGACAAAAAAATTAGGACCTTCAAGAGTCTGAAAAAGTGGCTTTTCTCCTAGACTATTTCTTCGTCCTGTCTTCTTGGCCTTCATCCTGAAGGAGGCCTTGGGTGTCTGCCAGGCATTTTGGCTGTTGTCTCTGTTGTGCGTGCATGTGTGTGTGTGTGTGTGTGTGTGTGTGTGTGTGTGTGTGTGTGTGTGTGTGTGATGGAGAAAGTGAGTGAAGTAGGGGGATTCGGGGAGGTAGCATGAGATGATCTCCATTACCCAGCTCTCAGTGCTACCATCCTAACAAACAAGTTAACATATCAAGTGCTTGCAAAACTTAAAAGCATGTAGAAATAATAATTAATAACAATTATTATTATTATGGAAGGGTAAAGAAGGAAAGGAAAAGGGAATAAATATTACATAATAATTGATGTTACTATATAGTGCCTGCTATGAGTCAGGCACTTTGTTAAGCACTTTACTGATATTATCTCAATAACAACCACCACCACCCCCACCATCACAACCCATGATCCTCTTCCTCCTTCACTGGATCTTCTTCCAGCTTACACGTTCTAACCATAGGGTTCCCTCAGGGCTCTGTCCTGGACTCTCTCCTCTTCTCCCTCTATGCTACTTCCTTTGGTGATCTCATCATCTCCCTGATTCCTTCCTAAAGAGACCTCTTCACAAGAGTGAGCATTACCTCCCTCTGAGTGAGTACCTGAATAGGTCAAGGTCTCCTATTGCATGCTGAGCCTTCTCCAGTCATCCTGATGAATATCTGGTCACTGGATCCAGATGACTCAGGAGGGGAAAGTGAGGCTGATGACCTCACACAGCCCTCCCTCAATCAAAACAAAGTCAAGTGTAAGTCGTGTCATCATTTCTCTGATGTCATGGTCTTCTTTGAAAATGAAGGATGAACACAGACAGACCAATCATCAACTCCCATAGATTTAATTATCATCTCGACGACAGTGACTCAGATCTACCTTTACTGTCCCAGTCTCTCTGACCTCTAATCTCACATCTCTAACCACCTTTCAGGTATCTTAAACTGGATGGTCATAGACATCTTTAACTCTATATGTCCAAGGGAGACATCATTATCTTTCCCCTTAACTGCCCTCTGCTACACTTCCCTATTATGGAGAAGGGGACACTATCTTCCCAGTGCCCCAGGCTCATAACTTGAGTCATCCTCAATTACTCACCATTTCTTACCCTGCCTCCCAATAACTAAATTGTTGCCAGGGCCAGTTAATTTCACCTTTGTAATATTTCTCCTTTGTACCCCCTTCTCTCCTCTGCCCCTGCCCCCAACCTGGTGCAGAATCTCACCACCTCACACCTGGACTTATTGCCAGAGGCTGCTGGGCGATCTGCGTGCCTCAAGTCTCTCCCCAGTCCAGTCCAGCCTCCCCTTAGCTACGAAACAGAAAATCTGACTGTGTCACTACTCTACTCGTTAAACTCCAGTGGTTCCCTACTGCCTCCAGGATTAAATACAAAATGTTTTGTTTGCCATTCAAAGCCCTTCATAACTCAGTCTCCTCCTGACATTCTGGCCTTTTTGCTTCTTACTGCCCAATATACTGGCTCATTTCTTGTCTATGGGTGGGATCTCTGGCTGTTCCCCACTCCTGAAAGGCTCTTCCTCTTCTACTTTATTAACCTCCCCAGCCTTTCTTTAAGTCCCAACTACAATCTCATCTTCTAGAAGAAGCCTTTCCAAATCCGTCTTTTTTTAAAATTAAGTTTATTTATTTTTAAACTTATGCAATAGAACAAGCATTTCCATAGCACAGTGCAATAAAAAGATTAAGTGCACAGGAAATCACAAATTCACTATATACAACTGGCTATTTGTTTTAAATATGCAAGTTATCATGTAAATTTCATTTTTTTCTCCCCTTCCTTTCATAGATGGCTACCATTAGACACAAATAGGTATACCTATGTAAAGTCATCTAAACATACTTCTATTTCTCATTTCTTTCTCTGGATGCAGGTAGCATCTTTCTTTATATGTCCTTTATGATTAATTTGAATAGTGTAGTCCCTTCCCTCTGTTAGTTATTTCATTATTTTCGATTTATCCTGTTCATAGTTTGCTGCATTTTTATTGGTTTGCATGCTATCTCCCTCATTAGACTGTAAGATTCTTGAGGGCGGGGACTGTCCTTTACCCCTTTTGCATCCCCAGTGCTAGGCCCAGTGCCTGACACATAGTGTTTACTAAATGTTGATTGCCTGACTGTGGCAACAGTCACCACAATAAAAATGATGAAGCTTTTGGGATCTGGGATGAGGGGAGACGAGAGACTCACCGGACAACAGAAGAGAGAAAGCACTTGGCAGGTCTTCCTAGCCTAGAGTACTAGAGGCCCTTGGCTGTCTTCACTCAGCAGCTCGCTTAAAATCCTTCTTGTATTGTTCTTAAAAAAAATCTAAGAGGCAAATAGTCATCGGAAAGAGTAAGAGAACCTGCCTTAAAGGATAATTGTTTTACATGGGGCAAATCTCTTGCCCTCTTGAGCCTTGTTTTCCTTCTCAGTAAAATGGGCAAAATTGTACTTGTCCACCCACAGGGTTGTTGTGAAGAAAGGTTTTTGTAAATCGTAAAACACTCGGCTCTGGGATGCTTCTTTGTGTACTTTGGACACTGTTGAATTCCATGTAATGTATCCAGTGTATTCCAGGCAATGTCTCTGCCACACAGCAATACTGGCAGTATGCTATAATAATTATAACACTGATAAAAAAATAATACTAATGGTCCCCTCTCTTGTATCCAAAATCTCTGAGATGACCCCTCTTTATTCCTTTCCTCCTTCCCACCCAAAGGTCCCATTCCTTCAGTGCTTCTTCTCCCCTGATTATTAAAAACTTCAGGACTTTGCACATAGTAGGAACTTAATAAATACTTATTGGATCGAACTGATCCTGACAGCTGCATTTCTGCAACAGTTAAGAGTAGAATATCTTGGGACCCTTGAATTTAGAACTTGAAGGAGTCTTAGAAATTTCCAGAAAAGGAAGCTCTGGCTGGGGAACTGGAGGGACTTTCTCAAAGTCAGGGTAGCTAGCAACAGCCAAGATTCCAATGAAGGTCATTGAATGCCCAATCTAATGTTCTTTCCACTAAATTAAGCTGCCTCCTGGGGAGGGGTTGCCTTTTAAGAGTTTCCTGGAGGGGGCTGTGTGGGATCCAAAGGGATGGAGCATGCCTATAATTCAGGCACTAGAGGAACCATTGCTTTTTTTTTTCTTTTTAAAGAAAAGACACTTTCTGATTTCTGAATCACTGTACAAAAGTGAGTCATTTATTGTTATTATAATTACTTTTATTATTGGTCATACAGTAAGTCAACTACCATTTCTTAAGCACCCACCATGTACTTGGTGCTAAGCATGGAAGATACAAAGAAAGACTAGGGTTGTCCCCAACCTTAAGGAATTCACAGTCTCCTGGGGTGACATACAAATAATCAAGTACTAACAGATTAGTTAGAGGATAATTTGGAGATAAGGCACAGAAGGAAGGCCCTCGAAGGAAGGAGATTTAGGGAAGGCTTTCTGTAAAAGGTGGATTTTAGCAGGAACTTGAAGAGAGCCAGGAGATGGAGAGGAGGAGGGTGAACTGTCCAGATGTGGGAGACAGCCAGAGAAAACAGTTGGAATTGGGAGATAGAGTGTCTTGTGTGAGGAAGAGTGAGGACAGGGGTTTCATTGTGGGCTGCAGCAGTGGGGATGGAAAGCTGCATATTTTTATGGATGGGGAGCTTTCCGGGGTCTGTTGTATCAAACATCTCTGCCACTTTTGAGGTAGCCCAGAGGTGGGGACTTGGGGAGGTGGCTGCCATCACTCTCCTTGCCAAGAGGAATGTGAAATCCATGTGAGATCGTTGAGACTGTGGCCAAAGAGTCGGCCTGGAGTTCACTCATACATCTGGAAGTGCTCATGTATGGCATCCATGGTATTCAAGAAAAGCCATATCTGGCAAATATCTGGTTTGGAAGGAGCCATCCAGTGAAGGTAATACTTCTATCCATTCCCCAGGCTTCTTTGCCTCTGGGTAGGAAAGGTTCAAGTAAGGAGGGGTAGATGGAGGAGAACCAGAAGTAGGGTTGGTTGCCAGGGAAGGGATGGGGCTGTGGAGTATCTCTTGATACCACGGGGGAGCCAGGATGTGGGATGATGCTGGAAGGACATAGACTGGCCTAGGACCCTTTAGATTCTGTCTCAGATTGGAGATGCAGACAGGTGTGATGGGAGGGGTTGGCACTTGGGCCACATTCAGCATTGTTGAACCCTGAAATCTGGAGATCGGTACCCTGTCTGCAACTGAACCCTGAAATTTGGAGATCAGTACCTCCCCAAGTCCCTATGGGGGGTTGCCTTGAATTTTCCTCCTTTATTTTTTCCTTCTCCACTTCCTCTTCAAATAATCTGACAAACATGACTTCAAATATAGTTCATTTGTGGGTTATATAGTGATGAGTAAAGATCAAGTCCCTTGGTCCCCTTGGTCTTATGGGGGAGACACAGATTTCCCTGGCATGGGAAAGTATAGTGGAAAGATCACTTATTCTAAAGTCAAAGAACCTGGGTTCAGATACCACCTCTGATGCTTACTACCTGTAAGACCTTGAGCTAAACGCTGAAGTTCCCTGGGTCTCAGTTTCCTTATTTCTAAAATTAAGGGGCTAGACTGAAATCCCTTCTATCTCTGGATCTTTTGGTGGGGGAGATAGTAGGCAGAAAAATATATCACAGGCAGAGAAGGGACTAGAGACAGAGTGGATGGATTGTGGAATGAGCTGGGGCTCATCCAGATCGATTTGCTAGAAGAGAGACACATTCAAAGTGAAAAGAAAGAAATGCAGGGGCAGTCAGAACATTAGAAGGATGAACCAGAGCTCAGCAGGACTTTCAGGCCACTTTGGGAGCTTCTTCAGGCCAGGGAAATGTGGAGAGAGGACCAGGGACTGCTCAGTAGGTTTTTAGCCAGAAGTCTGGGACTCATCTGGCCGCCTTCAGCACCCCGATCTCTGGAGGACTGAGTCACATTGGACTGGGATGAATTTTTCCATAGCTTGGAGAACTGGGCATCAGCCCATCCTGCCTGATCCTGCTTCCATCTGGCCTCTCACTTCCCAGACCTCCTTCAGCCTTTTGTGAAAAGTAGCAATTTCAGGACAGCGAGTCAGAAAGAATGATGAGTCCGAGAATGTGATGGGAAACCAAGGGGATCCACTCTTTTCCCTCTCTGTTTTCATTACCCCACCTCATATTTAGGTAGAGTAGGTGGATGCCTATGCAGTGCTATCATAGAGATATTTCTCATGGCTTCACCTGCCTGAAGTTGTGTCCTTCTCCCACTCCTTCTGGAATTATTTTCCACCAGAATAATTCTCTTGGGTTAGATAACAAAGGTAGAGCACTGTCTCCAGAAGGTGCCTGTGAAAATGCACTTATTACTTAGGAGAGGTGGGAGAATGGGAGGATGTCCATGGGGTTTATATATTATTCAGTAAAACTTGAAGTTTGATCAACTTAGTAGGACTTTTTGTAGGGCTTACTGGGGGGCTAGATCACACAATAATACTTGGAGGTATGTCTAAGCCACAGAAAACATCAGTGCTTTGGACAAGTCTGAAAATGTATACCTCATTCTGTACCTGTAGTCCACCACCTATCTATCTCTTAAGACACAGGAGGCATGTTTTACCATTGGACTTCTTCAGTCACCAGTCACATCCTTATTGACAATAATAATAACAAATATGTATTATTAATAACAAATATGCCTTAAATATAATAAATATGTCTTACTAACAAATATGCAGTAGATAAATAAATATGCATTATTAATAATAAATACTATTAAATATGTATTATTACTAATAATAAATATGTTTATGGTGTTTTATGGTTACAAAGCCTGTCACTTACATTGGTGTAGCTCACATTTCTATACCCCTGTAAGGATGTTAATAGGCTTTCTTCACGGAAACCCTTCAGTGTGGACAAACACAAGATTCTGAGAGAAAGGTACTGTGGACAGTTTTACCCTCTTTTTTAGAGATGAAGTCAGTCAGCCAACAAGTATTTATTAAGCACAAGAGAGGGAAATCAGGGCCAAAAAACCAGCCCAATTCTCAGAGAGCTCATGGTCTAATGGGAGAGATAACATGGAGATAGGTAGATACATGCTGCGAAAATCGCAAGGACACACAGCGAGTGTTGGCAGCGGAATAGAAGGGTTGCTGATGCCATTTTTACAGATGAAGAAACAGAGGCATCTAGAGTGGGAGGTCACAGAGCCAGGTGCTTGTGCTTCTGTTGTGTTGTGGGACTGGGCTGTGACCTCGTGATCTTCCAAAGGTCGGGAGAATCAGTAGTCAGAGGCAGGGGAGCTCGAGGCCAGACCTCGGCACCTGGGGTGGAAAGGAACCAAGCATTTGGTGAGCTCCTGTTTTGGGGGTGTGCAGAAGACCAGAGGAGGCTGTCAGAATGGATAAACTCTCCAAGGCAGAGAGGAAACAGAGGAGCCTCTGCCGATGCCCAGTTAATTTTTAAAATTTTACTTCATTGGTAGAAACTCCCAGTGAGAAAACTCCTCCTTCTAATAGGAATCAGTGGTTTTAGAGAGGTCCCCAGGGCCCTTCTTCATGTCACTTTGCCAGGAAGTGTTGGTATTTGAATTCGCTACTCCAAATCCAGAGCTATTTTCATTACAGAGAGCAAAGGAGATGGAGAAGAGGTCAGAGAGATGGGGGAGAACGAAGGGAATGCTATGCTGCTGAGGTCCAGGGCAGAGAACAGCAGCATGCAATGGAATTCGACACCTAGAGAATGCCCAGTTGATACCAACCACCCCTGGATGGACACCTGGCAGCTGAGACAGTGACTTGGGGCTTGGCAACAGAATGTCGAAGGGGTGGCAAGTTTCCATCTGAATTGGGGCTGCAGCCTTCTGGGTGGTCAGGAATGAATCACACCACTGCCCCCCCTTCTCTTGCCCCTTCCCCCAACACACACCCATCCTTGCTCTCCCCAGAGATGTGGCCTCCAGATGTAGCCCTGGACGGGGTGTGGAGCTGCTACCCTAGGGGACAAAGGCTCCCAGGTCAGATGGAACAGCTGCATTTCCCCTCCCCAGCCACCCGGGCTCCTGCATCTCATCCCCTTCTTCCTCCCGCTCTCTGCCTGTGATTTCTTCAGTACCAGGAAATCCATAGGTAAACAAACATATTTGGCAGCCCAGAGACTGTTGGAGCTGGATAAATAAATAAAAAAGTAGAAAGAAATAAGCCAGGGGGTGGGACAGACTGGCTTTGTTCCTGATGGGAGAGAGTTTGGCCCTTGCCGCCTGGGAGGGGCAGGGGAGCCCAAAACATCCATCCTTAGTAGGCCCTATAGAGCTGTCTCCTGGCCTGAAGAAGCCCCATCATTGATCGTGGGCTTTGGAGTCCTAAGGAATTGGGAAATGCTGCTGGATTCCTGATCCACTGGGTCTCCCTTTGGCCCTTATAGCTGGGCCAGGAAGAAACAGATGGGAAATTTTGCTGGGCTAATATAAGAAGGGGGTGAGGGGAAGCCCAGTTTTATAAAAAACACATGGTGGAACCCAGGTGTGTCAGTGAGTTCTCCAAACGACTGACACAAACACTCCCACGTTTGCACCTATAGGAGGCTGTCAATTGGACTGTTTCTTCTGTGTTCTTTTACAACAATTAGCTCCGTGTAGGCAGAGGCATTTACTAGCTGCGCATTGTTCAGCAAGTCACTTCCTGGCTTTAGGCCTCAGTTTCCTCATCTGTAAGATGAGAGGATTAAGTTAGGTGGCTTCTGAGAGGCCTGGTATCAATGACCATGATCTCATGATCTCTTAGTGCCCTATTCTCCTTCTTCCATCCGGATGATTCAGTTCCCAGAATCACAAAATCTTGGCACTGGAAGGCATCTCAGTGACCGTCCAGCCCAAAGCCAGGACATGACTGACAGGCTAAGGCAGCCTGTTCTACTTTAGGGCTGCTCTTGTTGCTAAGACATTTTCCACTGATACCAGGGCTTTTCAGCTTCTACTCAGTGCTGCCCTTTGGGCCAACAGAACAAATCTGAAGCTTCAAACCTGGTGTACTTGAGCCAGTGTTGACCAGCTTCTAAGAGCTGATTGCTACATTTTCAGTGTGAGCCTCTTATACCATGAAAAGTGGCAAACCATACGAACCAGAGCTGGATTTATTGTTTGGTTGATTGTCAAGACTTAAGAAAGTGATAAAAATAATATGAATAAGGCAGGTTGAACTTAAAAATATATATTGCTGGTGCTTTTTGTTTTTTCTAAAGAAAGCCTTGTTAAATATGTACCAGCAGACTCCTGCTTTCAAATATATGGAGGAATTTGCCAGGTTCTAACCCAGCTCCACCCAACCTTCTCTTCAAGTCAGACATTCTCAATTTTTTCTGTAGGGTTTCTTAACCTGAGATCTTTTTTTTTTACATCATATTTTTTTATTTTTATTTATTTATTCATTCATTTACATATTTATATGTTTATAATTATACATATTATTTATTTTACATCATATTTTGATAACTGTATTACAGTGCGATTAGTTTACTTTATAATCCTATGAATTTTGTTTTATGTAATTAAAAACATTCTGAGGATTCCCATAAACTTCACCAGATACGGTTAAAGGGGGGCCCAAGGCACAATAGAGAGTCAAAAACTTGACTCTAACAGACCCTCATCTGGCTCAGACCCAGGCCTCTTCATCATCTTTGTTGTATTCCTGGAAATCCCTTCTAAGGGCATTAATATCCTTTCAGCCTTTTATGTGACTGGTGCTGTCTTGGGTGCTGAGTATAGAAAGATGAAAATGAAATGGTTCCTGACCTCAAGGAACTTAGATTCTGTTGGAGAAAAACAACATGTATACAGATTGGTGAAGAAAAAAAAAGACTAAATAGAAAATAACCATTTTGGAGGAATGGGGTATTTCAATTATTTTTTTATATTGTCTTCCCCATTAGCTTATAAGGTCCTTGAGTGCAGGGGTTGTTTTTTACCTCTTTATTTATCCCCAGTGCTTGGCACATAGTAGGTGCTTAATATATGTTTATTGAATTTTGAATTGTTTATTGAATTGAATTAGCAAGTACTTTTAAGTATTTACTGTACACTATGAACTTTACAAATATAATCTCATTTGAACAAAATAGTTGTTTTCTTGATGTGGAAATTGTGGGAAGGGATTGTGTGGGGAAAGTATTTGTAGCACTGCCAGCGTCCATAAAATAAAAAGAAATCTAAAGAGCAGTGAAAACAAACAAACAAAACGCCCCCCAACATTATGCCGTTTGATTCATGGGAAGAAGGTACTGTTCTAGCTCTCATATTATAGTTGAGGAAACTAAGGCATCTAGGTTAAGTGACTTGCCCAGGGTCAAACAGTTACAAAGTGTTGGGGCAGCATTTGAATTCAGGGCTTCCTGGACTCTCTGTCAAGGGCTTTGTCTGTTGCATTTCTTAACTGCCATAGCAAAATGGGGAGCAGTAACTACTCTGCACTACATCCCACCAAACAGACGGGCACACAGGAGGTGCCCTGGAGGATAAAAAGTCTCGAAATTGTGACAGTTGAGAATTTGCTTGAAAAATGTTTTCTTTGGAGATAAGAAAACTGAAGGGCACCATATGTGAATTATGTCTCTAGCTACGTAAAGGGCTGTCCTGTGGAAGGTGAATCAGATTTTCTTTTCTTAATAAATGTTGATTGACTTCAAAAAAAATTTCAGAGGGGCAGATTTTGTCTTCAAGTCAGAAAAAACTTCCTAATAATGAAGGATGATCACGTTAATAATTATCATGGCAAATAGCATTTTATGTAATGCTTAAGGCTTGTACAGCATTTTACATAGGTTATTTCATTTGATTAGCACTATCCAGAAGTGGGCTCCCCTGAAGATGAGATTCTTGTGATTGGAGGTTTTCAAGCAGGGGCAGTGACCACTTGACCATTAAAGGGCACTTAATAAAGGTAGGCATTTAATAAATACTTGTTGGGTTCCACTGCATCTGCTTCAGCATGGTGTGGGCTTGGAAGTATAAACTCAGTCACTGAAGACCTATGGGCAATCTCCCTGACCCTCACTTTTCTTATCTATAACATGAGAGGTTTGAGTTCTATGTTTTTGTTAATATTAATTTTATTATTGTTAATAATAATACATTACCAACCTCACAGGATGGTTGTGATGATTAAATGAGATCACATTTGTAAACTGCTTTTCAAACCTTAAAATGCCACATAAATATTGTTATTATTATCTGTATCCAAAAGTTCCCCAGACGTTGTAAGTCCCTTGTCTCCCTTTACCAACTGTTTCTTTATTCAGAAGAACTTTTATCAGGGAAATTCTATTCCACCCACAAAGTATCCTCCTTTTCAGTCTTTCTCTTCCTCACTCATTCCCTTGTAGGTTCTTCTCTTTTAGAGACCACTATGGTCATCTTTCTCTCATCAGTAGCTCTTAATCTGACCCTAGTGTATCCCTTCTCTGCCCCTATCCCCCTTTCATGTACCGCACCCCTGTGGTATAATGTAGTCCTCCCAAAAGAAGCATGTGCATGTAGACCAGATGACATCAGGTCCTGTGCATAATGCCCTCTATCTGTTTCTTCATGGTTACATCTACCAGATTTCTGCCTTCACTCTGTCTCTTTATGTATATTTACAAAGAAGTCTCTTACTGGCTTCTCTATGATCACTCTGTTGCTGTTATTATCCTTGCCTGCTGCACTTACTGACTGCTTCTGCTCTTCTGATGTTTGAGAGGCAAATAATCTTGTCAGTTCTGTTTTTTTTTTCTAAAAATGTTTCAAACTCTTCTTTATTATTGACTATCTTTTCTCCTATATGGTCAAGCTCAGATTTGCATCCTGACCTCCATTGCTCTTCAGAACACATTATTCCATTCTCTCCTCCTTTTTCTAGTGGGCACAGAATAGTCTTGCATTTTTTGAATGTCCTTTCCTTTGTATGTGAAGGTCTTTCTTTCTCTTGATGGCTGATAGAACTTCTTGTTTCTCAGTTGAATTGTTAAATTTAACCACTATTTGCAGAGTTTGCAACTCTGGGTTTTTTTTGGAAGTGATCTGTGAATTCTTTCAATTAGAATTTCATTTTCTATATTTAAAAGTTCCAGGTAGTTTTCTTTTATGATTTCCTTCATTATAGTGGTAAGGATTTTTGTTCCCTCCTGTTCTTCTGGGCAAATATGATCCTTAGGTTTTTCAAACACATCCTGTCTTTGAGATTCATATGTTTTGTTTGCATAGTAAGCATATTTTCCTGTAAAATTTTTTTCTTCTCTTCTTCTAGGTTGTCTTTCACTTGCATGTATTTACATTTCTAATCTATTGTTCTCTCTTTCGTTTCCTTGGTGAGGTGAGAATTTACATTCATTTTCGATTTTTTGGTGTGTCATTCTTTCCACTTACATTGTTGCAGTTACCGTGTATATTGTTTTCTTCACTCTGCATAATTACACATAGATCTTTTCATGCCTCTCTCTCTTCATTACAGACATCAGTTCTTATAGCTCAGTAACATTCCATTATATTCACATACCCCAATTTGTTTAGCTATTCTCCATTTAATGGGCAGCTACTTCATTTCTAATTTTTAGCAATCATAAAAAGTGCTACTGTAGACATTTCTGAGTAAATAGGGCTTTTTATTTCTTATCAATGGCCTTTGCAAATTGAAGTTTCTCTATTCTGCTTGTTATTTTTGCTGTGCAGAGTATAAATTCTCATTCCTCTTTTAAACCACTCAGGGAAAGCATGTTGTGGTTCCATGTTCTCCTCAGATTCCACAAGGTCCTCTGTCTCATTAAGTGTTGGATCATTTTCCTTTATTCTGCAGTACTTGTTCATAGATTCTTGAACTTGTTTTCTAGACTTGGAGGCCATGTTTCCTTCTATTGTTACTGCTTTTCCTGTTGATTCATTTGTTTATGTTTAAGGTCTTTCAGGTTTTCCCCCTGAAATTTTTGGTACTTTCAGTCATTTCCCCATCTCCTTATTTTCCCTGTTACTCACTTCCTGACTCCCTCCCCTCTGGTTGTGATTTCCTTGGGGGTTGAATCTCAGAGCACCTCAGCCTTCTCCCACACTGGACAATTAACAGTTCACCAATCTAAGTTTCTAATCAAACTGACTTTCAGGTGGTTAGAACTGGCCCCAGCTGAATGCTATGCTTTTCCCTCAGGCTTGGTGGAATGCTGCATAACATCCCCACCATCAACAGTGTCCTATCCTGATGACCAGCCTCTCCACCCTCTAGTCCTAAGTTCTCTGACCTGGCACTGGCAGTTCAGAGCCCATTTTTCCTAGTGCTTCCAGATTGCAGTCCTTAGCAGACTTTTGCCCTTAAAGGGTTGTGATCAAGCTGGCTGTTGAGGTCTGACCAGACTACAACAGCTTAAAAGTCAGTCACCCTTCACTCTGCATAATTACACACAGATCTTTTCCATGGTTTTCTGTATTCATCACATACATCACTTCTGGCAGGAAGGGAGAACTGAGACATAGGGATGGTTTTGATGTTTTTATGGGGTGTATTCTTGGGTGTGCTAGTGCAGCCTTGCTGCTGGTAGCATGGGGAATGGAGGAGGGGTACTGAGTGAGCTCAGGGTCTGTGAGCAGTCAGTTCCTAGATTTGGGGAAACTTTTTTTAGACCTTCTTTTGCATTCTGGATATCCTAGACCATAAAAAAGCTGAGGTTGCTTTATCTTTGGTGTATAATATCTATTTTGGAAAGGTCTGAGAGGTCATGGGGATCAGAGAAATGTCTAGTCCTTCATCTTGCGGCTCACATGACCTGGCAGTATGTTTTAATATATTTTTGCCTAGAGCAATATAGCTTAATGTTATCCATGGACACCAAGCATGTCCCTCACACTTTCATTTGGAAGCTATTTTTAATTCTTTTTAAAGAGAGAAAATAATAGATTAGAGATTAGGCAGAATCATAATGAGCTTAAACTGTATTCCTGAAAAGTTTTGTGTATTATATCAATTGTTTTTTATATAATTGTGTCAAAATCACAAATGGTGTGTTTGAAATAGAGAATAGTTTCTCACATATGCATAAATCTGGAGTCCATACATGGCTCTATTTATTTGTAGTACATGAATAAGCAATGAGCATGGAACTGAGTCAAAGTCTTTGTGGTAATCAACAAAAGCAGTATGAATGCTGTGTGTGTGTTCGTCCTTCATCGCCAAAGAAGACTATGCCACCAGAGAAAGAATGACATGACTTGCACTTGACTTTATTTTGAGTGAGGGAGGGCTGTGCAGGTCACCAGCCTCACTTCTCCTCCAGAGCCATCTGAATCCAGTGACCAGATATCCATCAGGATGACTGGAGATGACCCAGGATGAGGCAATTGGGGTTAAGTGACTTGCCCAAGGTCACGCAGCTAGTGAGTGTCAAAAGTGTCTGAGGTGAGATTTGAACTCAGGTCCTCCTGACTCCTGCACTGAGTATAAATACAATGGTTTTGTTCAATAATTACTGAATTGGTAAGAACTTGCTTATTCACCTGGGACTTTGTAGCACCCTCATTATACTCTTCATTCAATGGGTTGCTTTTCTGTAGGTATTTATAGATTTTTTTATAAAGTGAATGCTTTGTATAAAGCCTGTATTTGAAGGAATTACTAATATTCTCATCCATTGGTAGGAGATATAGGATGTGATCTGTTAAGAAAGGTAGTATTAATCTAGCAGGAAGCTGCCTTTTAAAGGCTTTTGCTAGTAATTCATGGGCCACTGGGTCAATGATTACGGATCTTATCTGGTTGTTCCACTTTCTAGTTTTGCAAAGAATTGACAGTTAGGGCCACCTCCCTTGAAAGAAAGGAATATATATATGTGTGTATATATATTTTTTTTTTAAGAAAAGATTTTATTGATAGTCCATATGCTTTCTGTTTCTCATCTGACCTAAACTGCACTTTCATTTTATTTGCTTTCTGGTCACTGTACAGATAAACAGAAACTTTCCACTTCCACATTCAGCGTCTCTCTCTAGCTTTCAATATCTTTAGATCTCTAGTTTCTGTCATCACATTTAAAAAAAATTAATATCGAATTGTTTATTTTAAGCTTGTTTCTGCTCTGGGACTCTGTGGATTACTTTAACCTTTTGATTTTTGCTTTTGGTTACTATTAAGGGAAACTAGAATTGCAGATATACTTTCATTTCCTGGATTCCCTTCTGAAGGTTTCATTTGGGAAATAGTCATTCAGGTTTTCTACTGATTATTATGCCACATTAATCTCATTTTCTGCTTTCTCAAGTTTCTTCTGTGTAGGTGGTGTCCATGCCTACCAGGATTGATATCTCTTGATAGCTCAGCTTTTCTTTTTTGGTTCTTATTGCTGTAACAGCTACTGCCAGGTATTGCTAAGTTCAAGTCCTGAAGCATTTTAAAATATTGCATCCAATAGTGTAAGAAAATGAATTCATTCATGATGGCTGTGGCAGATACCCACCTTTTTGAATGACTCTCTTTTAGTGTAATTAAAATCTTAGTTGGATTCATGTTGTCAAGTTCAAAAAAAGGTTTTTGGAATTCTGGTCTTAAGTATACCCATCTCCTTTTTTTAGAATCATCTGAGTTATTAGTGTTCTGTTTGTTATCTGTTTCATTATTAGGTATCCTATAAATTCTGGAGCTGGTATTATGTGAAATTTTTTTAAAACATTAAATTAAATTAAAAAATTTTTTTCACTTAACATAAGTTTATTATGTTTCTCTCCTGTTCTTATCCATTGTATATTTTATTATTTTTTTTGACAGCATATCAGGGACAAGGAGGGAAAGAGGAGTGCTTTCTGTAGTATTTCTAACTGGTGCTTACTTGAGACTTCCTCTGTTTTCTATTCTGGCCCATAGCCAATGGATTAAGGATATTTATAGGATGAAGGACTACTCTTACTTCCCTGTATTCATCATTAGTATTTTACCTTGCCCGTTGAGGCTACCATCCATGGGATTAATATAAGTCCCTTCTAGGGAGACTGATCTGTGTAAAATGCACATGCAGGACATAGGGGCAAGCCTAACTCTCTGAATCTCCTCATGTTATATTATTCGTGGGAGATAACACCCTTATCTTTATACCATAATGTAACAAGTCGCACTACACATAAGTTCTTATGAACCAATATCAGTCTTTTTTCCCAGTCATTTCCAACTTTCTGTGACCCCAAATGGGGTTTTCTTGGCAAAGATACTGGAGTGGCTTGCCATTTCCTTCTTACAGATGAGGAAGCTGAGGCAAACAGGGTTAGGTGACTTATCTATGGTCACATAGCCACTAAGTGTCAGAGGCTAGATTTGAACTCAGGAAGATGAGTCTTCCTGACTTGAGGTCCCAAACTCTATGCATTGGGCCACCTACCTGCCCCATCAACTGATATGGAGTGAAGTAAGTAGAACCAGGAAAGCAATATACAGAACAACTACAGCAGTGCAAATGAAAATAGCACTAAAGGGAAGTAAAATTCTGAGCAAACAGATAATGAAACATAACTTCTCTTGATAGAGAAATAGGGAAGGGAGAGAATATGGCATACTTTGTCTGACCTGGTGTTTCTTGTTCCCTGTTTTCCTTTGTTATGAGTGTAAAGCGCTCCTCCAACCTGAACTCTCAGGTAGGGTTCCTACTACACCCTTACAAAGATGTAAGCCTTACAAAACCAAGCTCATAAGCCCCACACTGGTGTGTTCCTCATTAGCAATCAGGTGGTAGACTCAGTTAACTCAAAACAAAAGCATTTACTCCAATGGCATGTCAAGGAAACATCTTCCCTTCCTCTCCCCTATAAATCTTGGATCTCGTATAAATACGTATCACGGCTCTGAAGAGAGTGGGCACACACCTAATGTATAATGATAGTGAGTCGCGTGTGTAGGAAACACATATGGCCAAAGCAACTCAGAGCTCTGGAACTACAGGGTTCAATGTCTTTTTTCTCAAGAACCACAGGACCCCAGTGTCTATTCTCTATTACTAAATTCACTAATGGGTGTGGTATCTGTGCTGGATGGACAGATAAGCTAGCTTTACTGGGTTATTCCTCAATGAGCAACTCCCACGTCTGCCACCTCCAGCTTCAGTTTCAGTGGTAGACCTCAGCTGGGGAACTTTCGTACTCTCTCAGAAAGATAAAAATCCTTAGACTAGACTGCTTTACTCTTTTTCAGTTGTTTTTTCTTGAAGCCTTGGTTTTGAGGCTTGCCACCTCCCAGGCAGAAGGTGGGAGAGTAGAGATGTAATCTTTCCTTTTCACAATTCTCCCTACTTCAGAGCTGGATTCCCTCAATGAGAGACCTCATCCTAACATATGGTGACCATACAATACTTTTCCCAAAACTTCTTGTATGTTAGACCATAATCAGTGGCCATTTGTCCACTTTGGGATTAAGGATTCCCTAGTTTTTATACACTCTGAGTTCTTATAAACCAGTCTACAAGTGAAAGAGTGGGGAAAAGTGCAGAGGCTATTTTTACTCCTTGAGTCCATCACTCCTCTGTCAAGTGGAAGGTAGCTTGTTTCATTATTGGTCTTCTGGAGTAGCTACTACTTACTGCATTAATCAATGCTATTAAAGCTTTTAAAGTTTTTCTTTATAATATTATAGTCACTGTATAACTTGTTCTCCTGGTTCTGCTCACTCTATTCTGCATCAGCTCATTGAAATCTTCCCTTGATTCTTTGAATCTATCTCTTTCATCATTTCAGATGGGGCTGGAGTATGGAAAGCCATAAGAAGCTACTTTTCTGTTATTTTCCTTATACTATGACCCTTTCTTTTCTACTTGGCCCACCTAGGAGAACTCAGAGCAATGAGGCAGGGTTTTATGTTGCTGTATGAAAAAATTTTCCAACAATGAAAGGTGTCCAATGATGAAATGGGTTGCCTATTAAAATGGGTGACTTCTTCATCTCTTGAGGTATGCAATCTTGGATGGTCCCTTGATGAGGGTCATGGGATTACAGAATCTCAGAGCTGGAAGGGACCTTAGAGGCTGACTAGTTCAACTTATAGATGAATGGGTATCATCTCGACAGCATTAACATCAAGATCAGCCTGCCTTAGCTTTGAAGCCTCTAGTGAGGTGAGAGTCCCAGAGGGTAGGCTCAGCTCTGGAGAACCAGTTTCAAATTTTCAGTGTGAGCATTTCCACTTCAGAAATTGGTGAAAACTATAAAAAAATCAGAGCTTGATTAATTATTTTGTTGATTGTCTAGACTTCAGAAAGTTGAGGATGAAGATCAAACTTAAAAGTGTATTGTGGGTAAATTTCTCCACCCTCCAGCTGGTTGTTAAATGTTTACCAGCATACCGCTGAGTAGTACCCATTTCCTTTTGAGGAGGCCCATTCCACTTTTGGTTTCTCTAATTGTTAGTTGTAGCAGGATTCACTTAGCAGGTAGGGGTTGGGCAAGGTGACCTCTAAATTTCTCTTTAACTGACACTCTGTGGTTTTATGAAAATCAAAATGGCCTCTAGCTTTGGGAAGAGGACAGGACCCCTGAGCATCTATGACTGGGGGTTATGCAAACAATAACCAACATTTGTTTAATACTTGAAGATTGAGAGAGTTCATTCATCATAAGAAATTGGAGAGGACAAACAGACCCATAGAGCCTCTAAGCAGGAAGAGCATTGCTTCATCCTGAAAACAATATTGCAAACATTATAGCTGTTAATGAGGGAAAAGGTGTTAATTCAATATTGACCTTACACTAGACAATGTCCCAAGCACCAGGTATACAAATGCAAACATCAACAACATTCCAACCCTCAAGAAATTTAAAGTCCAACAGGGGAAGAAAACTATTTTCCAAATGAGGAAATTGAGGTTGAGAGAACAATCACTTGCCAACAGTCTCTCAGTTAGTAAGTGCCAGTCTCCAGGATTCGAACCCAGCTTTCCTTCCTCCATCCTCAGAGCTTTTTTTCTGTATCACACATCAGAAGGAGCCCTAGTTGGCTAGGCACATGTCTCAGATTTCAGATGCCACCTCACTAAAGATGTCTCCATTGATTTCCCATGCACCTGAAATCCCCACTATTACAGTCACTTTTTGTGAAGCATTATTTCCAGAAGTCTTTTGGGAAAATGCAAATGTTACTGGAGAAAGAGCACACACTTCCTCCCTCTTCATTTGTTTATCAAATTAGCCACTTGGCATTCTGTAGGCAGGTCTCAGGGACTGGGAAGCAAGGCTCAGGACAGGCATGTTTGGATTGAGAGAGAGAGAAGGTGGGGAAATGCCTTTTAAGGGCATAGGGTTGGGGCAGGCTATGGTAGCCTAACTGTGACAGTGGGGGGGGGGGGTTATCTTTGGCAGCCCCAGTCTCCTTTTTCCCATTCCCCCTCCTTTGGCTAGCTCTCCCCTCTGTACTCAGCCAGGCATCCAGAGCCTTCTGGCTCTCCCCCTTGTCAGAAACAACTCTCAAGAAAAGAACCTCTAGTCTAGAATTTCAGAGCTGGAAGGTACCTGGGGAACTGTGTATTCCAGCCTTATTTTATTCAGGAGGAAATTGAGACCCAGAGAAGTTAATTGATTTCTCCAAGGTCACAGAGCTAGTAAGTGGCAGGTGACACAGAGAGAGAGAGAGACAAGGAGATAGATAGATGGTTGATAGAGAGACATGGATGGATGGATAGAGAGATAGATGGATAGAAAGGTAAGTAGATATAGAATTAGATAACATAGAGTAGCTTGGTAAATATATGTAGATATTTAGATAGACAGATAATTAGATAGATAACTTATAGAAAAAGATAGATGAATAAAGTATTTATTATGCACCAAGCATGATGTTAGAATCTGGGAATACATATATAAGTAAAGAGTTTACATTCTAATGGGGGAAGACACATAAAAAACAATACTGAAAAACAGGTAGGGGAGGAGGAGGCGTAGAAGTCATGAGAGTCAGAAGGAGATCTGGGAGGAAATGAATGTGGCTGGCCTGGACACTTCTTCTGATAGTGGTTTGGAGAAAGAACTCTCCAGTCAGAGAAGGGGAACAATGAGGAATGGGGCATGTCCAGGGTGAGAAGGCCACTGAGAGAGGTAGAAAAGTCTGCAGAGTCCAGCGCAATCAACTGTCATTTGTCAAGCTCCTGTTATGTGCCAGACACAAATGTGTGTTACGCATGGGATATCCAAGTAGATAAATGAAAGAATCCCTATTGTAATGAGCTTTTATCCTGATAGAGAAACAAGTGTGTGTGTGTGTGTGTGTGTGTGTGTGTGTGTGTATGTATTTATACACATACATATACATAGATGTCTATATGTGGGTATGTATATATACGTAGCATAAATAAAAGTGAATCAACAGAAATCTACCCAAAGTAATTAAACACAAGGTAGTTAGAGGAAGAGGGCATGAGCAGTTAGGGGGATCAGGAAAGGCTTTTACAGAACGTGGGGCCTGAGCTGTGTCTTAAAGGAAAGAAGGATGGAATTCCAGGCATGTGAGCCCTCCATTATAAAGGAGGTTAGAGATGGACTGTAATGTGTAAGTAAAGGAGAGAAGGCAGGTCTCATTGTATTGAAGAGTTCAGAGGGGGAATGATACCCAGTGAGACCAGAAAAGGTAGATTGGGGACAGGTTAGAAAGAACTTTAAACAGAGGAGTTTATATTTAATACTAAAGGTACTAGGGAGTCACTAGAATCACTTGAGTAGGGGAGCTTAAGAAACATTAATTTAGGATATACTGGACTGGGCAAAGATTTGAGGGAGAGAGACCAGTCAGGAAGCTGTTGTAAAAATTGAGGTGATGAAGGCCTGAACAAAGGAGGTAGCTGTATGACTGGCATAGAGAGAAGCAGTCAGATGGGAGGGGTCTTGTGGACATAGGAAAGGCAACATGTGACAACTGATCTAAAGCAGGGTGGGGGGTAAGAGAGAGTGAAGATTTGAGGACAATGCCAAGGTTGTAAACCTTAGAGACCTTCCACAGAAATAGCGACATTGGGAGAGGGGCAGGTTTAGGGGGAAAGATCATGACATTAGCTTGGGACATATTGAGTTTGAAATGAGTCTACAACATCCAGTTGGAAATGTCTAATAGATAACTGGTGATGCAGGATTGAAACTCAGGGAAAAGACTGAGATACATGTGATACACACATGTATCTATACACCTACATATGCATTTATATGTACCTATAGGCATATACATACACATACGTATGTAGACACACATATATTTATAAATCATTTGCACAGTTATGATATCTTATCAAGATACTCTAGAGAAGCAGTTTCCAGAGGGATAAGATGTGCACCTAGGTCCTCTGACTTCTGATCTAGTTCTTTCTTCCACTCTGCCAACCTAATGGGATCATTTGCTTTGACTTGCAAGCTTCCAGTGATGGGGAACTCACCATCATATCACTGGACAGCTCCATGTGTTAGGAAGACCTTCCTAATGACCCTTCGAAATCTATACCACTGTAACTGCTACCTGTTAGTTCCTGGTGCTGCCTTCCAAGGTCTGGCAGAAATGACTGAATCCCTCTTCTTTGTGCCAGCCCCTCAGATACTTGAAGATGGCTCTCATGTGCCCCCTGAATCTGCCTGTCCAGGTTGTGCACCCCTAATTGTTTCCTTTCACCACACTTAGCCATCCACATGAATCTAGTCACTAGGCGGCTTCTTCCAGGGATATGGTCAGTTTAATTTCATCTTTGTTTTCCATTATAGGTATTTTAGGCATTGGCCAACAGGTGAGGGACATGGTAGGGGCCTTCCTGAGGCCCCAGAAATCAGCATCAATATAGAGGCCACCTTCTTTGCCTATAGGTAGACCTATTCTGAGTGAGGTGGTGTGTGTTTGAGGGGAGAATGTCATTGGGCATCCCCATATGGGGATAGGGCTTTGGGAGTACACTGGATACTTGAGAGGCCAAATGGAAGATGGTGGTGGGGCTATGACCATGCTGAGTTCCATGTTAGGAACCTCTGGCTATAGTGATGTTAGAGCTAGAACAAATGATTCTGGGGACCCCAAAATATGTGACTGGCTTAGGGGAGATGGGGTTGTGGGAGAAATGGGGCCAGAGAAAGAGGCAATGTGTCACGTTATCCTGTGATAAAGCTGGCTACAATGAGGCTATGAAAACTTATGGAGACCCTCAGCTGCCAGCTTCCCCTAGTCACATTATGTTTAATTTATATATAGGAAGGAAGGAAACAAGCATTTATTAAGTGCTCACTATGTGCCACACACTGTACTAAGAAATGGGGACAGTAATACTAACAAAAAATAAAAATGACAGAACCTGCCCTCAAGGAGTGTCCACTCCACACAACAAAGGGAGCTTAAAAGCAGTCATTGGGAGTTGGGGATGGTGAAGAAGGCTGGAAATCAGCAACAGGGTTAGCAGGGGAACAAAGGAGCCCTCCACAAAATGGAGGCCCCAGGAAGGACTCACCAGTGGGACAAGGGGGCTATCAGAAGGGTATTCCAAGGTGAGAAGGCTACATGGATGCTCCAGGATGAGGAGACTCCAGGTGCTGAGGGAGGTTCCAGGTTGAGGCAATAGCAGAGGCCTGGTTTTGAAATCCATAGAGTCAGAAGTGTAGCCAGGAAGGGAATAAAGACTGTCCATGGCTCTTTGACGGGAAGGACTATGCCATTTTTATTTTAGTACCCCCAAAGCCTCCAAAGCATGGAACATTGTAGGTGCTTGACAAATTCTTACTGGATTAAAAGAGATCAAAAGAGAAAAATTACAATGAGGAGGGAAAATGGGAATTGTCTGAAGGGACCAATGTGGATGCATAAGGCATTCACCCTTAAAAGTCACATAAAATCAACTTAGATTTTAAACAGAAGATGGTAGCAAGGGCAAGCAAGAGAGAATGAACAAAACATTATGGTAAGAAAAGGGCCAGACAGGACTGAAGCAGGTAAGAAAAACTGATGACCAAAAGGGATTTAAAAAGTTATATTGGGGTGATTAGAACGCTGGAAGGAGGGATAGAAATGCTGCTTGGGGGTAGTTGGGGCCATGAGAACTGACCACAGAGTGGGCAGATCTAACGAATCCTTACATTGTGTCTGTTTCTCTGCCAAGGAGAATGGCCTTTGGACTGGAAAGAACTGAAAAAATATGGCTGACCGAGTTGATGCCCAAGACAAATTGGGAGATAATAGGAGAGAAGCTTGATGATTTCAAATCTCCTGGCTGAGATGTTAACTCCTTGGGTCCTGAAAGGGCTGGGAGATGGGAGTGAGATTTGAAAGATGGTGGAAAATGGAAAGAGCTACCTTGAGACTGGAGAAGGCTAAGTATTGTCGTAGAATTTTTTTTAGGAGAATGGTATGTGTAGTCTATGAGAGAGCTTGACTTTGAGCCCCGAGAAAATTGTCGAATTAAAGAGAGGGTTGGTGGACATCTAGATGGAAAAGCAGTGAATACAAAGAGGCAGCCTGGCATCATCCAAAACAGGTTAGACCAGACTCACCTCTTTTCTTTTTCTTTTTCTTTTCCTTTTGACTACGTCATTAAATTGCCAAGAGGTATTATAATTGAAAGAATAAAATTCAGTCCATGGAATCAAACCGACCTGTTCTGCTTGCCTGCTCCTCACCCTGTGTGTCATCAACTCACCAAAATTCTGTAGAATGGGGCTGGCTGTACCATGCAGAGCAAGTCCCCAACTTTTCAGGGCGCCAGGCAACTCTAATACACCGAGCTGCATGAAGCTCCATTGGGAGAGGGAGATTCCTTGTACGGACTCCTCTAAGGAGATGAAGTCATGGGCCCAGACAAGACAAGTTTAAGTGGTAGGTCAGAGGAATATGGTATACAGCTTACCTAGATTTTGGCAAAACATTCAGCAAAGAAACCATTTTAGGCTGTTACTGTGGAAAATAACAACAATAACTAACATTACTTACTATGTGCCAGGCAGTATGCTAAGTGCTTTACAACTATTCCCTCATTTGATCCCCACAACAAAGTTGGGAAATACTATTAGTATATCCCCATTTTAGAGTTGAGAAAACTGAGGCAAACAGAGGTTAAATAACTTATCCAAAACTAAGATTAAATAACTTGCCCAGGGTCAGAAAGCTAGTGTCTAAGGCTGGATTTGAACTCAAGTCTTGATGACTCCAAACCTAGTCCATTGCACCACCACTTAGCTACCCCTGATGGAAAAGATGGAGACGACTACTACTACTACTACTACTACTACTACTACTACTACTACTACTGCTACTACTACTACTACTACTACTATTACTACTACTACTGCTGCTACTACTACTACTACTAACTCCTCCTCCTCCTCCTCCTCTTCCTGCTACTACTACTACTACTACTACTAACTACTCCTACTCCTACTCCTGCTACTACTACTACCGCAACTGCTACTACTACCACTACTGCTACTACTACTACAATAATAATAATTTTAACAATTACCTAGTATCTGCTATGAATCAGACACTATGCTAAGCACTTCACAATGATCTCATTTGGTTCTTCACAATTGATCTTGGTAGGTAGGTGCTATTATTATCCTCATTTTACAGATGATAAAATGGAGACTGACAGGTGAAGTGACTTGCCCAGGGTCACAGAGCTAGTAAGTGTCTGAGGCTGGACTTGAACTCAGGTCTTCCTTCCTGACTCCAGACTGGTGTTCTATTTACTATACCACCTGCCAGCCAGCTGCCCTTGATAGAAAAGATGAAAAGGTAGAGTAGATGACCATGACATTAGGAAGGGGATGCCATGACATGCAAGTGAATTGGATTTAAATGAGGCAGGGCTGTGCAAAGTCACCAGCCTCACTTTCCCTTCTGAAGCCCTCTAGGTCCAGTGGCCAGATATAGATCAGGATGATTGGAGGTAGCCCAGGATGCAGTGGGGGACCTTGGCTTTTTCAAGCTAATGTCTTTAACAGGTCTCAGTTTGACTGAGACAACACCCATTCAGTGATTAAGGCTTAATAAGAAATGAGTCAAAAAATGGCCTCTTCATCTAGTCAAAAATAAAAAAAAAATATTAAAAAAATCAGTCTGGAAGGGGAAGACCCTCAGGGTTTCTGACCAAAACAGAAGTTCACCGCACAGCCTCCCAAAACTGGGGGCATTAAGATGAGTCTGAGCACTTGGGACCTGATCTTTGGGTCATAGACTTCAGGATGGAATGGACCTTGGAGGTCATCTAATCTAAGCCCTTCATTTTACAGATAAGGAAACTGAGGCTCCAAGTGGTTGACTTGTCACTACCTAGCAAGTGGCCAAGTAGGATTCAAATTCAGATCCTCTGAATCCCAATCTAGCCAGTGTCTCATGAAGGGAGACTTAGGGTCTGCCTTGGCACCATGCCTAAGGCTCGTCAGGTTCAAGAGGTTGTATTCCATTGTGGACGCAAGACTGGAATACTCTGTTTGAAGCCTCAGCTAGAGGTGAGAGTGGAGCAGAGATGCTGTTCCCTAACCCCCAGAATGAGTCCTCCATCTCTAGATACCTTCTCGATTTCTCTATAGAGTATCACTATCCTGCCAGGCTTGGAAAGGACTGCCTCCTCCCCAGATCTCATACCTTCCATCAAAGGACAGCTCAGGTGCCCCCCAGAGGTGTGGCACTTTCCCTAATTCCCTTTACCAGGTAATGCTGATGGCTCGCTCTTCAAATCTCTTAGAAACAGCTCGTTGCCTGGACCTCCCTTTTCCACTTATTTTGCCTCCCCTTGTATCACAGTTATTTGTGGGTATGTTATTTGCCTCTTTTGATTTGGATCTCCTGGAGAGCAGGATCTCCACTGGTTTCTCTTTGTAGCTCCCAGTGTCCAGCCCTGGACAGGCCTTTTGTGTAGGGCTTGTTGGATCCCTGGGAGTGCTGGCCAAAGGGCAGGATGTTTGGGAGGGCTTACCCAGCTGCTTCTGGCCCCTTGGAGGATGGACCAGCAGGTCAGGGCTCCCTGGTTAGCTTCATCCTGGGCTTTGATCTGCAGATAAGGACACTGAGACCCAGAGAAGCAAGTGCCTCACTTCCACTCTCCTCCCCATCCAATCCATCTGGCTTTATTCACTGCTCCATTAAGCTCTGATAATGTTACTACCAGGCTCAAGATCCTTCAAGGACTCTTTGATGCCTAGACATTAATGTCCAGATTCTGCCACTGAAGATCCACAATTTGCTCCAGATTACCTTTCCATTCTCATTTCCTGCTGCTTCTCAGCCTGAACTGGTGGAAGGTGGTATGGCACTTTAGAGAGAGACATTCCCAGTCATGAAGTTGGGTTTAAATTCAGCCTGTGTCATTTTACTCTGTGTGACCTTAGGCAAAGTCTCTTATTAACCTTCTCACCCGTGAAATGAGGGCATTGGGCTCAATCTTCTCTAAGGTCTCTTCCAGCTCTGAAGGTATAATCATAGGTATCAATGAACTTCATCCTCAAGCTCATCCAGATCACACACATTTGCTCACAGGGTTTCCAGCTTTGAATCTTTGATCCTGCTGCATCTTCTACCCAGAATAGCTTTCCACAGTTAAAATTCTTCCCAACCTCCAAGGCTTACTTCAAATAACACATACCAATTCAATAAGCATTTATTAAATACCTGCTTTATGGGAGGGAGGGGAAGAAAACAAAACGTTTTTAAGTGCCTACGATGTGCTGTATATGAGTATACAAAACGAAAGTGAAACATTCCCTGCTGTCAAGGAACTCAGGTACTGTGGAGGAAAACACAAAAGCAGATACTAAATACACACAAATATAGACATTTCTATCAAAATAAACATGAAATGTATATTCTATGAAATAGATATGAAACTATATAGATATCAAATAGATTCAATATATAAATTTCTATACAGATACAAAATATGTATATATAGATACAAATATATATAGATACAATATATCAAAATATAGATACTATATAGATACAAGTATATATCTATACAAATCTATAGACACATATATAGATATATCAAAACATAATAGAGACTATATATACATATAAATATATATCTATACAAATCTATAGATACAAAATACAAAATCTGTCTTTCCCCCTCTATCCCTCATCTCTCTCTCTGTCTCTCTGTCTCTCTCTCTCACACAAACACACACACACACACACTTCATGTAAAGTAATGAATGGAAAGCTCTAGAAATTAGGAGGGGTGTTATGTAGAGATGATGCTTGAGCTGAGCTTTGAAGGACAAAGGGATTCTAAAAGGTCAAGGTGAAAAGACAGTGCATTGAAGATAGAAGTGTGGAGGAAGGAGGGGATGGAATGTCATGTGCCAGAGACAGTCAAGGTGAATTTATTGAGCACCTATTGTGTATCAGGTACTGTGCTAAGCCCTGGACAGAAAACAGCACAATTTGACTGAACCAAAGAATGCATGAAGGGGCATAATACATAATAAATCTGAAGTTCACGAAGGATTCCCCAGGTTTCCTACATGGATGCCAACTCTCTCTCAAAGGGAAGTTCCCTGCCATCTTTACTGTAGTAAGCTGGTGATAGAGACATAATGGACATTGCTAGATGCCATCAGGTCTTCCCACAGTCTTCTTTCTCTCTCAAAGTTGCAAGCCACAATGTCTGAAGTCTGAAGAGACAGGAGACACCAGAGCCTGGAGAGACTCCTGGGCGTAAAGAGAGTGAACCACTGCTCTCTCTGGCTTTCACCAGCTCTACCCCACCACTCACACAGGTAAGGGGCATTGAGCTGCACCAGTGAGGAGAGAGTCCCATACCAATGAACTTTGGGACTTGGATTACACAAAGCAGGACTTGAATTTAGGTCTTTCTGACTCCAGGTCCAGTACTGTACTCACTGAGCCACCTGTGGCAAATCTTCATAGGACCTACTCTTTTTGCCTTTTCTTGGCACAGCTTCTGGGAAGACACCTTCATGCTCTGATAAGGCATCAAGATAGGACTGTAGAAGAGATGAGATACTACCCCTGCTTAGGGCCCTTTGTATTTGGACAGGAAGTATGTCATAGTATAGAGGGTGCTGACTTTAGACTCCAGAAGACCTGGTTTCAAGACCTGTGGCTGGCATACATTGACTGTGTGACCCTGGGAAAATGACTTAATCTCTCAGTTTCTCAGGCAACCCTTTGAGATCACAAGTCATAGAGTAGGTGCCTTTTTGCCCTGGTAGAAGGAGTTTTCTCACAGGAATCCCCCACACTAATGGAACCATAGATCTAGTCCAAAAGAACAAACCCTCTGGACTGAGATGGTGAGTAGTGGAACCCATGTTGGGCCTCCAAGGTGAACCCAGAGTGACGATAATCACCCTCCCCACTCCCTGCTTCTTTCTTTCTCATCTACTCATTAATAATTTTTTTTCTCAAGTGTCTACTCTGGCTTAAGTATCATAAGTGCAATAATGACAACTGACATTCCTCTGGCACTTCAGAGTTTGCAAAGCCCTCTCTTTTTGAGACACCCTATATAGCATCTTGTTGGAATCTCACAAGATTCCAAATGAGCACTGCAGGGATTATCACCCCTGTTTTAAAGGTGCAGAAACTGAGGCTTCAGAGGGTTGAAGTCATTTACCCAAGGTCTCCTTGTCAGTAAAGGTGAGAGTCAGGATTTGAACCCAGATCTTTCTGACTTCAAGACAAACACTCTACTCTCTATGTCATGCTCTCTGTCTGAAATAGAACAGGGCATCTGCCCTCAAAGAACTGGCTTCTAGACTAGGAGTGAGGCTCACATGGTGGTACAAGACAGGGCCTGGAAAGAGAGAGGAGGCTTCACAGTCAGTTTGGAAAGAGCAGTGATCTCAAAAGATGGGGGTGTGGGGGGTTAGGTCTTGGATCTGTTATTTATTTGATCTATATCCTTAGGTAAATCATTTTACCTTTCCCAGCCTCAGTTTTTTCATTTGTCAAATGGAAGATGGAATAGAGCAGGAGTTCTTAGTATGTATGTGTGTGTGTGTGTGTGTGTGTGTGTGTGTGTGTGTGCGTGTGTGTGCGTGCGTGTTCTGTCCCTTTGGCAGTTGAGTGAAGACTACAGACCCATTCTCAGAATTTTTAAATAATTGATGGAAATGCTAAATTTCAATTAGAAGTTAGTGACAATAAAGAGGTAATTTTTTTTCCATCTAAATTCACAGATTCCCCTCCAATCTATCCCCAGGCCCTGGATTAGATGTTCTCTAATGGCCCCTTTGAGCTATGATACCCTGAAGTTCTGCCCACTCCCCTTTGCTCCAGTGTACTTCAGTGACCTGAATTTGTCACATAGTGAGAAAGAGCCCCCAGCATCCTTTTGGAGGTAGGGGAGGGGGAGAGTGATGGGATCAAGGCCAAGGCCTGGTTGGTGCTGCCAAGTAGTGGTCAGTTTCCAGCAGTCAAGTCTCTTGGTGTAAACAACTCTCCCTCCCCCATGCCCCCAGCTCATCTCCCTCAGGCATTTGGCACCCGATGCTGACTGGCTCCTCTCTAATGCACTATCATGTAAGATAGGGTGTTAAAGCTACCTTGGGTGCTGCCTTATCATCCACAGGTGGTCAGTCAGTCAACAAGAATTTATTAAACTCTTGTTGTGTATAAAATAGGGATGGAAAAAGAACAAAAATAAGGTCCCAAATCTAGACTAATAATAACAACTAGACTTGTAGAGCGGGTTAAGGTTTGCAAAGCTCTTTATGTAGACGATCTCATTGGATCCTCCCAACAACCCTGGGAGGTAAGAGATGTCATTATTATTCCCATTTTACAGATGAGACTAATTATCACGTATCTAGTAAGTTTTGGAGGCATGTTTTGAATTCAGGGCTTTCTGAATCAAAGTCTCGAATTGTAGCCACTTCACCAGTTAGCTGAGACTGTAAATTCAGGAAGAGGGGAGTCACCTCTCTCTTAACTGTATCTCTTTCCTGGTGCCTGGCTTAGTGATCTGCAATTAAATGTTTGTTGAATACAGGAGTGCATGCATGCATGCATGCATGGATGGATGAATGAATGAATGAATGAATGAATGAAGGCACAATAGACCTAGCCTTTGGCACTCCTGTCCTTTGGTCTAGAGAACACATAATACAGTTAAGAATTGTTTTAAAAAAGCAAGTCTAGCCAAGAACTCACAGCTGATGTGTGTGGGAGGAGTGGGTACACAGGGTTCCTGCTTGGGGGACCTTCTGTTCTAAAGAACTAGAGCTCGAAGAAATCTTAGAGGCCATCCAGCCCAAATTCATTTTACAGATGAAGAAACTGAGATCCAGAGATGAAGTGACATTCCCAAAGTCACACAGGTAAACATTAGAGGAGAGATTTGAACCAGTGCTCTTTCCTTCTTGGAGGACCCATTATCCCTTCTTGACCTCTGCCCCGATTACTGTAAAAATATGACTCTTTGGATTTCTTTGTCACCTGGAGCTCCATACAGCCTCTATATCTTTCCCTCTTGGCTGAGGGAAGTGACATTCCAAAGTGTGAGTCATTCTTGGATCCGAGAATAACATTAACCTTTGGCATCCTAATGTCCCCAAGGGCAGCCTATTGCTTCCCCAGGTGCAGCTGCATCCTCTGCAGGGCTCCTAGGATCCCTTCTGCTGCTGAAGTGCTAGGGACTGCCTCTAATAGAGGCACTCCTGACCTTTGCCCTCAGGACTCACAGGAGATGAAAGACTAGTTCATTGTGGGTTCACCTGGGATATTATGTACACCTTGGCCTATTGAGTTGGAGGTGTACAGCCTGACATACTATCCAAAATGATATTTAAATATAGCCCAGGGGCCAAAGTACGTTAGCCTAGTTTCTACCCCCACCTCAGAAACAATAGATTAAGGGCAAAAGGCAAAACCTGTTGGATTGGTTACCAGAAGGCATGTGATTCCTGTCGTTTGAAGGAGGGAAAGCTTGGAACTGAAGTGCTGGCTCCTAAATTAGTGACTTTGGCCCTCAGTCTAGTCAATCTGATTTCCTCTCTTCTCTCTTCCCCCTTCCTCACCCTTACCCCCTATACCAGGCTTATTCCCAGTTCCTTTCCTTAGGTCATTCCTAACAGGAATGACTTCCATCCCTCCCCCTCATCCTAAAATCTTTCCTATCCTTCAAAATTGGGAAATCTCCGCCACAAAGCTTTTTGGAACTACCCTAGGTAAACTACTCTCTCTCTCTCTCTTCCTAATTCCAGGGGCACTGTCTGTGCTCACTCATCGTATGCTATTGTAACCCATGACTTCCCAAGAAGACAAGCCTCATAAATACTGGATCCCATTTTGGAGACATGACTCCAGAAGGTCATTTTCTTTTCCTTTGGCTCATCTTCACCTTTCCCAACTGGATTAATTCTGGAGAATCTCCAAGATAAAACTGAGGTATAGCTCATGTCTACGGTGTCTCAAATGTGGTGGCAGAGTCCTTGAATCCTTAGTAGGCATTCAACAGAATATATAGTTATTTGTAACAGGACAGCCTTTATTTTACCTCACAGAAAAGGCACATGATACTAAGGATTCGCAGAATCCCATGAACAAACAAATAAAAAGCATAAATGAATGAATTAAAGACATGCAGTCAAGGATAAGTCACTTGACTAACTCACCATCTCCCTACCTCCACCCACAAAGTAGAGAACTGAACTTGAATTTACTCTTGGGGCAATCCTCAGTCATTCCAATGAAGTGTTCCCCCAGAGTCTCATAGCACCTCCCTATGAATTAGATCCCCTCATTCCCTCCCAAGTATGGATGCTTCAAATCTTGTTGAACAAGCACCCACCTCTTATCATGAGATCTGCACTATGTGGGAAATTCACCTACTTTGTCCTTGAAGTAGGAAGATGCATAGGACCACCATAGTCTATCTGCTTTCTCCAAAGAGCATGTGGTATCAGGAGAGCTCTCTCTAGAAGGCCTAGTGGGGGACCTGCAGCCCCAAGGTCACATGTAGCCCTCTAGGTCCTCAAGTGTGGCCCTTTGACTGAATCTAAACTTCACAGAACAAATCCCCATAATAAAAGTATTTGTTAGTAAAACCTGGACTCAGTCAGAAGCAATCTCGAGGCTGCAGGTTCCCCACCCGTGGTCTGGTACATATCCTTTCAAACTCAAGAATTTTTGAACTTGGGGTTATCAACAATGAAACTTACGAAGCTGGCACTGCCCCACGAATTCTCTCTACTCTTTCCTGCTAGAAACCTGGATTCCAAGATCACACATTGAGGGAATTCACTATTCATCTTCCTTTACAGGTAGTTAAGGGTCAGAGTGTTCTGGAACATGCAGTGCCTTTAGGCTGGGGGCAAGCACTTATCTTCATAACCACAGGCTTTTGCTTCAAGCCACACTATCCTTCCTGGCCATGGTGGTGGGGACTGAAATGGGAGAAAAAATTCTGATTTATTCAGGTTAAGGATTAATTTAGGTTATGAACTGAGAGCTTCAGAGCAGACAAATGCTAATGAGTGATTTAAAAAACCATATCTGATTTTATTTGCATAGAGCAGCAGTTCTCAAACGTTTTGGTTTCAGGATCCCTTTACCCTCTCAAAAATTATTGCAGATGTCCACAGAGCTTTTGTTTAGGTGGGTTATAACTATAGCTATTTACCCTATTTGAAATTAAAACTAAGATTTTAAAATATTTTTTCATTCATTAAAAATGATTAACTGCATTACATGTTAATATTTATAAATTTATTTTATATTTGTTATTGAATTTATGTAGTAAATATTAATTGTTATATAAACATTAATAATATCCTAAAGAAAAAACCCTATACTTTCCGAAACAAAAACATTTTTGTGAGAAAAGTAGCATTGTTTTACGTTTCTTTGCAAATCTCTTTAATGTCTCACTTAATGAAGGACGATTGTATTCTCATATCTGCCTCTGTGGTCAATCTGTTGTGATACATTGCTTTGAGTATATGAAGAAAATTCAGCAGATATGTCGTTGGAAAAGGGAGGAATATTTTAATAGGTGAATAGTATTATTATGAAGATGATTTTGATTTTGGGAACCACTGAAAGGGTATCTTGGACCCCCAGGAGTCTGCAGATCACACTTTTAAAGCCGCTGGCATTTTCATTGTGGAATCTTCTGCTACCAGTACAAATCAGAAAGTACCCAGCAAGCTATGATCTTAGAGAACTGCCTAGGGCACGGAGAAATTCAGTGACTTGTCTAGGGTCACAAAGGTAGTATGTGTCTGAAGTGGGACTTGAATTCAGATTTTTCTAACTCCAAGGCAGATTGACTCTCTATCCACCATGCCCTCGTTAATTGATTATGGATTTCATGTAAGAGACTGCAATGTTCCAGAGCTTGGTGCTTTCAGTCCAATGCTATCTACTAAAAGGAGCATATGGAGGACTTCACTACCTATAGCAAATCCCTCTTTGACTTGTACTCTGATGAGCATTCTCCATGACAGTGGCAAACACTTTTGGCAGTCATACACAGGGCTTGATATTAATAATCAGAGGGTCATTGAACAAAGTGATTTCTGCTGTTATAATTTTCAAGGAATCTGAGGATCACAGTGTAATGGGTATGAGAAGAGAAACCTCTACTGATCAGCTCTGGCTAAATTATACAACCCCCAGATCAGAACTGGGTCCCTTCTGGTTACACATTTGCCATGGCCCTTGACACTGGACCATTGCCTTGGCACTTTGGGATGACACAGTAATCCCCCAGCCCCTATCATAGCAGTGGGGGGAAGGGATTGAGTCAAAGACAATTGGTCACCGAAGCAGGAGGAACCGCCCACTTACTCCATGTTCTCTCCTCTATTGGAAGGAAATGACTTTGAACACATGGGCTTTCTAGACAAGTTTTATGTTGGGTTTCAGGCCTCTTGCTGCCCATTCTGCCTTTTCTGTTTTGTGTTCCTTTCCCTGAGTATAGGTAACCAAACAGTGATCATGAGAGATGGACTTTGAGGGAGTTGTTCTCTTGGATGTTCTAGGGTTCTTGGGTTTCTCTCTTGGTACTTTTGGGAGAAGTCCTCTGAAATTATTCTAGTGCTTCTTCGGAGTGACCAACAACAGAAAGAGGAACTCAGCCCCTGACCTGACTTGCCAGAAGATATTTACCATGAAAGAGCTGTTTATGGAGTGCAGCACCAAGGTGAGGTATGAGTCTGACAGAATGTCTCATGGTTTGGTGTTTCAAATATCAGCTTCCTGAGACGGCAGAACAATAATTACAAAATCATTGCTTCCTGCTTAAATCTTTGTCAATGTGTTCTGGTGAGTCTTTGTGTTGTAAGCATTTCTTTTGTGTTCAGAAAATAAATAGCTCTCCTATAACTGATCTACTTAGTACATTGAATATTTTCTATTCCTTTTTGGGGATGCCACAGACATGAGCCAGACCTGACGTTTGAGTGATTTTTCCTGAGGCTCTCCCGTGATTGAGGCATTAAAAGCCAAGGATTTTGAGAAAAAGAGTCCAACCCTTGTTTTCAGGGGTCAGTTTCCCTGACCTGGTGCAGGACTGATCTTGGTCTGTGCATGTGAGTCTGAAACTTTTGTTCTTCAGCCCTTTCTGACTACTTATGACTCCATTTGAGGTTTTCTTGGCAAAGATACAAAAGTGGTTTGCCATTTCCTTCTCATTTTACAGATGAGGAAATAGAGGCAAGCAAGATGAAGTGATTTGTCTGAGGTCACACAACTAATAAGTAACTGAGGTCAGATTTGAACTCAGATGTTCCTGACTGCAGGCACAGCACTCTTATCTACTGTACCACTGAGCTGCTCTTGGACATGGGTATAGAACTAGGCAGCTCCTTCACAGGTTGAGGATGAACGAGTGCTTCAGCTTGCCCTGTACTTCCCCCAGGTTCTGTATTGTAATAACAGGTTCATAGATTCAGAGTTGGAAAGGACCTCAGGGTTCTTCATCTTATAGCTGAGGAAACTGAAGCCCAGGGAAGTTAAGAAAAAGTACTTAAGGTCACAATGGTAGCATGTGTCAGGGTGGGCTTAGAACCAGATCCCCTGACACGAGGGCCAATGATTTTTCTATTGTACCAAATCTTGTATGATTTCAACATATGTGTGGGAGACCCTATATTGGAGTGGGCATAGGAGTAGGGAACCTGTGACCTGAAAGCCACATGTAAAGTTTGAATTCAATCAAAGGGCTGCACTTGAGGACCTAGAGGGCCACATGTGGCCTCGAAGCTAGGTCCCCCCGCCCCCGCCACAGAGTCTTTAAGGTAGTTCTAATGATTCAATTTTTTCTCTCTCTCAAGATATCAAAGCAGAGAAGAAATTTGTATACTTTGCTTGTTTCAGTCAAGAGTGTGATTGTAAAAATGTTGGTCTGTGGGGCTGCTAGGTGGTGTAGTGGATGCAGCACCCGCCCTGGAGTCAGGGGGGAATCTGAGTTCAAATTTGGCCTCAGATACTTACCAGTTATGTAACCCTGGGCAAATCACTTAACCCAAATTGTCACCAAAAAAACCTGTTGTTGTCCTGTAAACTACTTTTTGAAAATCCTGCTGCTTCCTTCTCCTTTTATAAAGAATGCCCTTGTTAAGTTGTGCTGAAAGTGTCCACTATAATAGTATACCTACATATGTTATTCTCATAAAGATTTTGTGGAAATGAAGAAGCAGGTGTACAAGTTGGTAATTATTGGTATTTTCTTGCTTACTTTTAAAAATAATAAGGTATGAAATTTCCCCCAAATGTTGGGTATGCCCATGCTTTCCAATAGCTTGAGAACTGGTCCTTCCGGACCCTCAAAATGGTGCCATCTTTGACAGAGACTTCCACTGTGCAACCTTGGTTGGGTTTGGCTTCTCTTCCTTTCTTTGTTTTCCTCAGGGCCATTTCAATTTCCTCGTTCCATCAGAGGACTCTGATGTCCCAGTTCAGATGTGGCCATTATCCTCCCTCTAGGTTCACCCTTCAATACCCTGAGGACATTCTACATTAGCTTAATCTGCTGCCAAGCTTTCTATAAACATAATTTTCCCTCCGCTGTTTGTAGTTTTATGAAGTGATACCGCTTTTAATCTTCCAGTGTCATCCCCCATAAGATTTTATGAATGAGTTTCTATTCTAAATCAATGTTGACCTTGGCTGCCACATTCCACCACTTGGCAAGGAGATCAAGTATTTACTGCCTTGGACTTTTTCTGGAATCTTTGGTCTCTTTTTTTTGCGGTGAGTGTTTCTTTTTTTTTTTTATGGTCTTAATATTTTTAAAATTAAATTAAATTTTTTATTTTTAGTTTTTAAAACTTGCTTTTATAAGATTTTGAGTTCTAAATTTCCCTTGCCCTCCCTGAATGCAATCTGATATCAGCTATACATGCATGATCATATTAAACACATTTCCATGTTAATCATATTGTAAAAGAGGAATCAGAACAAACAGGAAAAACCATGGACAGAAAAAATGAAAAACAACAAAAAGAGATAATAGTCTGCTTCAATCTGCATTCTGACTCCACAGTTCTTTCTTTGGATATGGATAGCAATTTCCATCAGGAGTCTTTTAGAATTGTCTTAGATCACTCAGAAGAAGTAAGTCTAACAATACACAGTACAACATACAGTACAATGTTGCTGTTACTATGTACAATATTCTGTTCTACTCATTTTACTCAGCATCAGTTCATCCAAGTCTTTCTAGGTTTTTCTGGAGTCTGCCTGCAGTGAATGATTTTTATCAGGTAAATTTCCTTCCTTGGAAAATGGTAATAATTCTGTCGGTTTCTGTTCTTTTATCCATTTCCATTTTTTTAAAGCATTAATAGTCTGTTTCAATAGGTCAAGTTATAGTTGCCTCAAATATGTACCCTATTTTCTCCTTCTTTTTATTTGTTCTTCACATTTGGTATTGGCTTTGATCTTCACTTTAGTAAGCTATGAGGAAAACAGGTGCAAGTCCTACCTTAATCCTGAGCAAGTCACTGAACTCTGTCAGGCTCCTGCCAGCTCTGTTACGATTGTAAATTGCAGGAACGGTATTGATCAACATTGATGGAGGGACTTTCCTCTCCCTAGAGGTCCTACAGTGATGAAATCCCAGGTCCTTTCCTAAGCCTTCTCCTTCCCCTCTGTTACAGGATGAACGTTGGTGTACAGATAACTTGTCTTCATGGAGGTCTTTCTGAAAAGACTTATCATGAGTATGGCAGTATGTGATTACTAACTGGGAAATGCATTTTCTTATCACTTTCAGATGCACAGAAAAGTCAGCCCTCCCAGATCCTGGGCTGCCTTTGGCTTTTGTCTCATCTGAAGTGAAACTGTTGGTCTTGGATGCTGAGTTGGATCACATCTCCCCAGCGGGGCTGGCCTTAAACAGAGGTGGGGCAGGTGGCCACCTGCACCTTACATTTGGACAGAAAAGTTCCCCAGTAAATGCTTGTTCTTCCCAAGGTTCTCATGCTTTTTAACCAACAGAGAGGCAGGTTAGAAGGGAGACAGAGTGGTCTGAACCTGGGATAGAAGTGGCACCCTTAGTCTGAGGACCTTCTGAGTTCTGAGTCTATTGGCTTTATTTAATTGAATTCTTTGCAGGTGGAGGCAGTTGAGAGAACCCTGTACTTGGAATCACAGAATCAGAGAATTTAGGAACCAGAAAGGACTTCATCTAGTCCAGAGGAATCCTGAATGGTACACACCTGACAAGGTATTTGGTATCAGGGGGACCTGAGTTCATATCTTGACTTTGAAAATTGCTTTGTAGGTGACCTTGGCAAATCCTTTCCCCCTCTTCTAGACTCATTTTCTTCATCTGTGAAACAAATGGGCTGAAGGAGATGTTCTAGGGTGCCTCCTAGGTCTAAATTCTGTAAGGGCTGCACTTGAGGACCTAGAGGTTCCCCACTCTGGATAGGGGCTAGAACTGATGCCGGTAGGGAACCCGTTCAACCTCCTTGTAAGGCCAGGCCTCCTCCAAGGCCCAGTATGATGCCAGCAATAACAGGAAATTAAGCTACTGCTCCATGGCAGCTCAGATTCAGGCCCTGCCCCCCAGGGAACCTCTGATCTGATGGGGAGACGCAGGTCTGCCCTCAGGGAGCCCCTGGTATGATGGGGAGACACAGGCCCTAATCTCAAGGACCTCACTCCTAGTCAGATAAAGGAGCCATGGAAATGGTACTCGGCTCAAATATCTCGATTCTCCTTTTTCCCCTCCACCCCAAACCCACCTCCACAGGCTATCCCCTTGTGGGAGAACCCTGTGGGGGAAGCAGTGTCTCCTTTCCTCACTTTCCCAGGTATGCAGAGACTGGACAGGGGAGCTCACATTACTCAATCCTGGCATAGTGAGTGCGATCCTCTATTGGTGGTGGAGGGAGGGGTGGGCTGAGAGTGGCTCTGTGCCTTCTCTTACACCATCTCTCTCTGCTCCCTCCCCCTCTTCATTGGAAAAGCAGGGGCCCGGGCAGGGTTTCCAACAGGGCTTGGGGATTTTGTGTCTGTCTCTCTTTTTCCCAGAAGTGCATTCTATTAAAGGAAGCATATGTGCAGGTCACTGAGGGTTCAGGGAGTTGGACGTCTTTGGGAGTAACAGGTGGGGGGCTCAAATGTTGAACCTCCCAGCCCCACCTCCCCTCTGCTGTCTGATTCTTCCCTCCTTCCAGGCAGTGCTTGAGAGGAGGTAGGAGGGGTGATGACTAGTAAGGGAGGTTCTTTCCACTTCAGAGATTACACACCCCAGCTATACATTGACCCTTAACCTCAACCTGAAATCCAATGGCATTTGGGGTCTATAAAATGACGAGGGCTGGGTCAGATGACTTCCAAGGTCTCCTTTAGCTCTGAATTTCTCTGGACGCATACTGATCCTTAAGCTCAACCATAGACTATAAAATGAGGGGGAAGTGGGTATTAATAAGTAAATCAACAAGACCACCCCACCCCACTTAATATAAGTGACCTAATGTTATTCCTGATACCTCAACTAGATGTGAACATGTCTCAATGATCATCATCCTAATAACAACCAACATTTATATTGTGCTCACTATGTATCAGACACTGCTAAGTCCTTTATAATCTTATCTCATTTGGTCATCACAACAACAAATGTTATTATCTCCGTGTTACAGATGAGGAAACTGAGGCAAACAGAGGTTAAGTGCCTTGCCCAGGGTCACATAGCTAGTGAGTGTCTGAAGCTGGATTTGAACTCAGGTCTTCTGTGTACTGAGTACCTACCTTGGTCTAATTGTGAAAACTCATTGAAAGCCATCGGATAAACTGGAGTGATGGCATAAGAGGAAGGTAGTTCCTGCTGATTGAGGAAGCCTGTTGATACACTATGGGTTGTTCATCAAGTATCTAACCAGTTCTGGAGCTTAGAGAGATTTGAGCCATTCACAACCAGGAGAGAACAATTCTGGCTACTATTCCTGAAGAGCACTTTGACCTTGGTCCTCGTCCCCTCCCCACCCCATTTACTTTCTTTCAGTTCCAACTAAAATCCCATCTTCTATAGGAAGACTTTCCCAACACCTCTTAATTCAAGTGCCTTCCTTCGATTATTTCCTGCGTATCCTGTACATAGCTGTTTACACGTATTTGCTTACTTCTAGTTGCCATCATTAGATTATAAGTTCTCTGAGGGCACGGGCTGTCTTCTGTCTCTTTTTGTATCCCCAGCACTTATCACAGTGCCTGGTGGATAGTTGTTTGTCCTTCCTTAGTTTTTGAAGAGGACCACTGCCTCATAGGCTGATGTCTTTTGACTGGAGCATTAATTGGATTTAAGTGAGGCAGACCTACACACACTTATCAGTCTCACTCTCTCTTCCAGAGTCATTGAAGTCCAATAGCAGGACAAAAGTTAATATGACTACTGATGGCCCCGGATGGAGTAGATGACCTTGGCATCTTTGACATGCAATCAAGCTCTAAGCTCTCTACAGCACCTGCTTCAGTTGTCTTCATGTCTGTTGGAACAAAATGTTTTCATCCACCCATTCTACCTGGGAGGAAGTCCTGGTACAGATAGACATCTCCTTCCCCTCCTCACCCCATAACTCACTGACAGGTTTGAGGCTTGTTCCTTACACCTAACCTGGTTTAGCCCATTTGCAGAGATGGTTTTCTGGGGTAGGGCCACTACACACACAAATTTCTTAGTGAGAATTGAGTGCCAGGTGGATGAGTAACCCTGAAAAGGGCTGGACTAGAGCTCAATCAGAGATGTTAGTCCTCTTTGAATACCTCCTATACCCTTGCCAGGTCTGCATATTCTAGTGGCAGTGTGTCAAAGACTTTTGGGTGATATGTTTTGTACTAATTACTTTTCATATGCCATCTTAGTAAATAACCCATCGTGAAAGCTAATATATTACTCTTGATTGACAGTCATGGGAGAAAGCACACCAGTGGGGTCTCATGACCTAGAGTATTCGAAGGGCAACCTCCAACTACTCAGGGCTAGTAATCAAGCCCTGTGGGAGCTGGTTAACTGTGATCTGGCAATGTGTATCATTGCAGCTCTGGTTGTTCCAGTTATAATGGATGTTAATGGTGTCCACTTCAACCAATCAACAAGAATTTATTGAACATGTGCTATGTTTCTTGGCATTGTGCAACTGCTGGGGGCAAAAATCCAAAGAAGGACACAATCCCTACTCTCAAGAAACTTGAATTCTGAGACAGCTAGGTGGTCCACTGGGTAGATCTTTGGACCTGAAGTCAGGAAGGCCTGAGTTCAAATCTAGCCTAGCTGTTGTTGGGAGGCTCAAATGAGATCATTTTATAAAGTACTGAGCACAGTGACTGGCACATGGTAAGTGCCATATAAATGTGTTTGTTGTTGAAGGAGATGTAAATGTTAGCCATTATTATTACTGTTACTTAACACTTTTGCTTCAGTTTTCTCCTGGAAATGGAAATAATAATAATATTCATGTCTCAGAGTTGTTGTGAGGATCAGATAATTATAAAATCCTCAGAACAGGGCGTGTCGCATAGTAGATGCTTTATACATGCTAGATGTTAATATTGCTTGATTCCTCAAGGCTTAACATTGTGCTTGGTACATAGTAAATACTTGATAAATGGTTTTTCATTGATTTGTGAGGGCAGGGTGGGATGAGTCAGTGGGGAGTGATAGAAATGGAAAAAGGAAAAAAGTATCAATATAACATTAAAAAAAACAAACAAAAGAACTTCAGACAGTGACACCAAGAAACAGGCCAATTATTTAAAATGCTTTGTAAAATTTAATGTATTCTTTATTAAAAAAACCCTCTATAACAGAGCTTCTTAGCGTCTTATACAATCCTTTTTTTCATTCTTTCTATGTTGTTATGCTTATTGCTTGTTGTGTTAGGCTTGAAGTAAAAAGAAACATTTTTTAAAATCCCTTTAAAACTCTAGGAATGTGAATTATCTTCTACTGTTTATATTCCAATGGGTTGAGTATTACAGTCTGGGAAAATGTCCTGGAAGAGGTGTCCTTTGGGGACTTTTGGAAAGGAGAGAGATACCATTGGGTCCACCTGTCTTCTCCCTTCCTAGCTTTAAGTTTCCACATGTTGTCCATTAGAAGCTACTCCCCCCCAAAAAGAGGGGGCTTTCATTCTGGTAAAGAAACAAATAGGGCCAGGAAGAGTTGGGTCCTATCTTATGATCCAGGTTCCATGAAGAGGAGAGGCACAAGCAGTGAGGCCGGTTACCCAGCATGTGAGAGGGCATGTGACTCAGAGCAGACAGGGGGCATCCGGGACTCTGGAATAATAATAATGATTGGTATGGGGTACAATGGATAAAGCACTGGAGTCAGGAGGACCTGAGTTTATATCTGACCTCAGAGATTTATTGGCTGTATGACCCTGGGCAAGTCACCTAACCTTGATTCCCTCACCCTCAAAGTGACTAGCATTTGCTCAGATCTGTGGTGTTTACACAGTGATTGAGATCTCGGCTCATTTGATTCTCAGAACCAGTAAGCTACAGGTATGATTAAGAATAGGGTTAGGACCTGGATGGGTGATTTCATTGATATGGGGAATTCCTAGATGAGGAAACTCACCCCATCAGTTTAGGTTGGCACCCTTTGTGAAACTTAAAGTCCTAGAATGTTGCCCAGAGCCCCAAGGAGCCAGTGTAACTTGGAATGTGTCAGAGGTAACACGTGAATGTGTGTCTTCCTGGTTGTGAGGCCATACTTCTATCCACTAGGATATTATTGTCTCTTACAAAAGCATAATTCATTTCATTAAAAAAAATTTAAAAATTTTTCCCAATTACATGTGAAAATAATTTTTACATTCATTTTTTAAAATCTTGAGTTCCAAATTCCCTCCCACCCCTCCCCTCTCATTGAGAAGACTGGCAATTTGATATGGGCGATACATATGGGGTCATGCAAAACATATTTCCATAAACTTCATTTTTTTTTTAAAGCAGGGAAACCAAGAAGTCAAATGATTTATCCAAAGACGAATGCAACTAGAAACACTAAGAGGCAGTATTTGAACTCAGGTCATCTGGACTCCGAGTCTAACAAGATCTTCACTTCTTGACATTGCCTCCCTCCTTTCAGGATTGTAGGGAATCTGCTGTCTCCTGAAGCCGATCTGAAAGGAGGAAGTCCTGCATCTTCCTCTTACCTTGTCCTTTGCTGATCCTTTTCATTGGCAGCTAGGGAGCACAGTGAAGCTGGAATTAGGAAGACCTAAAAAAAAAAACCTACCTGGAATAGGTGACCCTGGGCAAGTCATGTGACCTCTCCCAGCCTCAGTTTCTCATTCTGTAAAATGGAGAATAATAGCACTTCACTCAAAAAGCTTTTGTGAGGATCAAATGAAAAATTGTAGGTAAAACCCTTTGCAGGCCATAAAGTGACATGCAAATGGCAGCTCTTACTATTGGTGCCTATCCATGGTGAGCTGCCCTTCTGGTCCAGTGACATTCTCCTGGTGTTCCAAGCATGGACCAAGCCATGTAGAACTGGAACCACCCAATGCTAGCTCTGTCCCAACCTCTAAGTCATTTTACCTTTCCCCTAATTAGGCTCCATCCTCTCTCTGCTTCAGAAGTGGAGCCCAACCCAGGCCCACACTCAGTGCTGGTGATGACTTTAGACCTTGAGTACTGTTGCCTTGATTCATTTCATGGATGTTTTGGGGTTACTGAGTTCTACCCTAGAAAAACGGGAAGCACATGTAGAAAGATTAGCAGACTGATGTAGGATTCAGAGTCAGAAGACCTGGGTTCAGATCTTAGCTCTTCCTTCTAAGAGACCATGGATCAAGTAAGCTAGACTCTGAGCCTCAGTTTCCTCCTCTGTAAAACGATGAGCCAGACAATCACCAAATTTTGAAATGGTAGGGACCTCTGTGGTCATCTAGTCCATCATCTACACTCCACATTCCTGACAAGTCACTGTGGTTTCCTTGTTTATAAAAGTGAGGGATTGCCTTCAATGACCTCTTCAGTCTTTTCCAGCTCTGAATCTCTAATCCTATGATCAGTATTAGTGATGGGGATGGGGAAAGTCCCTCCCTCCAAGGACTGCCCGTTTCACTTTGGGAAAACCCTAATTATTGGGAAATTCCTAATCTGCCTTCCTGGAATTTCCACATATTGCTCTTTGTTTGATCATGGCAACATGGGTTTTAAAACTGAAAGAGAGTTTAGAGAATCCCTAGTCCTGCTACCACAGCCATGAACTTTGATGGCAGCTAGGTGGGATAGGGAATATAGAACTCTGGACCTTGAGTTAGGAAGACTTGCGTTCAAATTCTGCCTTAAACTCTAACTAGCTGTGTGATCCTGAGCAAGTCACTTAATCTCTGTCTGCCTCAGTTTCCTCAACTATAAAATGGGGATAATAGCACCTATCTTCCACCATTGAGATGATCACATGAGATAATGATTAGTAGAGCACTTAGCATGTGCCTGATACATAGTAGGTGCTTAATAGAGGCTTGTTCTCTTCCTCCTATAGTGAACTCAATTCTATGCTAGGGGTTAGGGGCTGGTTATGGTGGGAACATAAAGAACTTTGATCAGACCCTGACCATGAAAAGCCATTAAAATGCAGCCTGATTTTGCAGAAAGATCCCTGCATCTCATGGAAAGACTTATGATGGGATTCTGGCTGAGATCTGCAGACTCAGAATGACATTCACATACTGATTACTATAGATAGATGAAAGAGGGAAGGAGGCAGCTAGATAGTGCAGTGGATAGAATGCTGGCCTGGAGTCAAGAAGACCTGAGTTCAAATCTATCCTCCCTTATCAGTTGTGTAATCCTGGACTTCACCCTGTTTGCCTCAGTTTCCTCATCTGTCAAATGAGTTAGAGAAGGAAATGGCAAACCACTTCAGTATCTTTGTCAAGAAAACTCCAAATGGGATCACAAAGACATGACTGAACGAAGAATAATAAAGAGGGAAAACAAGGGCAAAGGAAATACGGTGTCCAACAGATTCAGAAGGGGGCACCGACCAAGTGTGTATTTGTTAATTTATTTCCTTATTGGTTCTATTTTGCTAAAAGGTACAGTATAGTCGAAAGACAGTGGGCCATAGGGGTTCAAGGAAGACCTGAGTTCAAATATTATTTCTGACACTTGCTACCTTTGTGGCCACTGAACCTCTTTGACACTCACTGTCTTTGTCTGAAAAAAGAAGATAATGATGAGTCATTTTTCAGTTGTCAGACTCCTTGTGGCCCCACTGGGGGTTTTCTTGGCAAAGATACTGGAGTGGTTTGCCATCTCCTTCCCCAGATCATTTGACAGATGAGGAAACCGAGGCAAAGAGGGTGAAGTGACTTGCCCAGGGTCCCACAGCTAAGAATGCCTGAAGATGGATTTGAACTCAAGTTTTCCTGACTCCAGGCCTGGTGCTAGGCACTGAGGTGACACCTAGCTGTCCCATAATAATGATAACCCTGTATTCACCTGATATACTTCACAGTATTGTTTGGAGGTTCAATGAGAAGTCCACAGAAACCTCATGCAAATTATTTTTTTATTAATTGATTTATTTGTTTTCAGTTTTCTACAATCACTTCCATAAATCTTAGATTTTCTCTCCGTCCCTTCCCCCTCCCTCCCTGAGATGGTGTGCAATCTTATTACTCATGCAAATTTTTAAGCACTAGGTAGACATCAGCGATTTTGTGGTTAACATGTAATTTTGCTCTTGTTTTCTATTTTATTTGATGGCTGTTAAGTTAAAAATCAAAAACAGAAAGAATTCTGGGATCGGAAGTGAGAGGATCCGGGTTCAAATTCTATCCCTGCCATTTACTGACTGTGAGACCTTGGACAGTTCTCTTAAACAATTCTATGCAATAAGGGGTTGGCTTAGATTCCCTCAGAGGTCCCTTTGGGCTCTAGATCTTGTGACTGTGACTGGGCTAAGTGTGGGCTTACCCCACAGAGTGATACAAACTATTCACTTTAAATAGCAACCAGAGATGGTGTATAATTAAGTGGTCAAAAGAGGGGGAAATCGCTGTGTTCTGGAGGAGTCTGGGAGGCTTCAGACAGCCAGTGGGGTTGAAGCCAGCTTTTAGAGGAGGGGAAGGATTCAGAGAAGCATAGGGTGGGTGGTATTCCAGGTGGGTGGGTGGAGATGGAATGAAAATTGTGTGTGTGTGTGTGTGTGTGTGTGTGTGTGTAGGGGTGGGATCAGAGATCAGGGAGAAGCTGGTCTCATTCACTCCAATCTGGTTGACAGCCTGGCTGAAACAGCAAGCTACAGGTTCACAGTGTGAGTCAGGAGACATGGTTTGAATACCATTTGTTACTGTTCATTTGTTTAGTTGTGCCCAACTCTTCGTGACTCCATGGATTATGGCACGCCGGGACCTTCTGTTCTCCATTATCTCTCCAACTCTGTCCAAGTTCATGTTCATTGTTTGGGTGACTCTCTCCATCTCATCCTCTGCCATCCCCTTCTCTTTTTGTTTTCAGTCTTTTCCAACACCAAGGCCTTTTCCAATGAGTTCCCCCTTCTCATGGGGCCAAAGTATTTAAGCTTTAGCTTAAGTATTTGACCTTCCAGTGAACAGCCTGAATTAATTTCTTTGAGCATTGACTGATTTGCTCTCTCAAAAGTCTTCTCCAGCACCACAGTTTGAAAGCATTGATCCTACAGTGCTCAACTCTCCTTATAATTCAACTCTTACGGCTATACACTATTTAATAATGTCTGTGTGACCTCTGTCAAATCACTAAACCTCTTAGAGCTTCAGTTTTCTCATTTATAAAAATGACATGAGGGGACTGGAATAGATGTTTGCTAAGGGTCCCTTTGAGATCTAAATCTGTGGGTCAATGATCCCATGTTAGGAAAAGAGGGAGATAGGACAGAGAAAGCAGCTCCCTGGTATCTTAAATGGCAGATTAAGTAAGTAAAGTAAGTTTAGGATTTCTCTTGAAGGAGTGGGGAGTCCTTGGAACAAAGGTCTTGAATGGCACAACCAGAGAGAGGAAGACTTTAGGAAAATTATTTAGTCTGATGACTGAGTGCAGAGTGGATTAGACTGGAAGGGTGGAGTGTTGGGGAGACCACTTAGGGAATATTTGGCATAGCTCAGGCATGAAATGACAAGGGTCTAGCCTTGAGTGGTGGCAATGGGGACAGAGAGGAAAGGGAAATGAGAGCCAGTTCACCATGAATCCTCACCCCTGGTGACTGGTTGGGTACAAGAACTGAAGGTGAGGGAGGGAGGAAAGCTCATCTCTGAGGACCAAGTCTGGGTGATGCCACCACTGACAGGATCAGGGAAGGAAGCAAGGAAACTGGTTTTTCTTTTCTTTTCTTTTTTTTTTTTTGTAGAGATGAAGTGTGACGATATTGAGGGATTAAGCTTGTTTTGCTTAGGTCCAGTGACCAGAACTGGGTGACCTGGGGTGGAAACTACAAAGAAGCATACTTAGGCTGGATATCACATGGATGTGACCCATGGAATAGTGAGTCAAGAAACATTTTTAAAGCACTACTGTGTGCTAGGTACTGTGCTGGGTGCTGGGGAATCAAAGAAAGGCACAAGACTGTGTGTGCCCTAGAGAAGCTCCTGGTCTAATGGGGGAGACAGCATGCAAACAAGTCTGTAGAAACAAACTCTAGACAGGAGAAATTGGAGAGAATCAGCAGAGGGAAGGCCTTCAAAGGGCTCAGGAAGACTTCCTTTAGAAGGCAGGATTGTAAGATGAGCATATTTCAGAATGAGAGGCCCACAGGAGAGATGGACTGCAACACAGCAATCAATTATTTGATCAACAAGCATTTATTAAGCACTTGCTACGTGCCAGTCACCTTGTGCTTGGTTCTGGGGAGACAAAGACACAGCGGCTGTTTGAGAAATGGCCATTGACTGACTGACCAACTGATTGGATTGGCCCCTGCTCTCCAGGAGGAATATTGAAGATAAATATGAGTAAAGGATGTCATTGGGGAAATCTGTGTTTCCAAATGAGGATAGGCTGAGGGATGGTGGGTGGACAGATTGACCTGAGCCAGGAAGGAAGGCATTTGGTTAGTCCCTCGGTGGAGAATGGATGGGACAATAAGGGTGGGCAGACATGGACAGGTTGTGATCAGCACTGTGGGAGGGAACATACAAATAGATCCATAGGAATGTGTGATTTGGGAAAAACATGTTAAATCACAACCAGAATAACTGCATTTCTATGTCATTTTTAAGGTTTGCAAAATGCTTTATATATGTTATCTAATGTTATCCTTACAGAAACCCTGGGAAGGCGGTGCCATTGTTAACCCCATTATACAGATGAGGAAGCCAAGTCTGGGAGAGGTGATGGGACTTGCCCAGGTTCACACAGATGACTTAAGGTCTGAGGCAGGCTGCACCACCCCACTGGCTCTCTGCCATCTGACTGTCACAACAACCATGCCAAAACAGAGTGGTTTCTCTTTCCTGGAAATCTAGCAAAGGGTGGAGGATCACTTGTTGGGTGTAGTGTAGAGGGGATTTGGGGTTAGGAATGGTTCAGACTAGATAGTCTCTGGGGTCCCTGGTACCCTGAGATTCTGGGGTTGGTCTTGGACATGTTGGGTTTGAAGTCATCCAACAGGCCAATGGAGGTGTGGGCTTCAAGCTCTTAGACACTGGTGCATTTGAGTTGCCATAGGGACTATAGTGGAAGCAAGGGGTAGGCAGAGCCCATCAATTGTGTGTGTGTGTGTGTGTGTGTGTGTGTGTGTGTGTGTGTGAGAGAGAGAGAGAGAGAAGGAGAGAGCGAGAGAGAGAGAGAGAGAGACAGACAGACAGACAGACAGAAAGACAGACAGTGGATAGAGGGCCAGGCCTGGAGTCAAAAAGACGAGTTCAAATCCAGCCTTAGATATTGACTAGATGTGTGACCCTGGGCAAGTCACTTAGCCCTCTTTGCCCCAGTTTCCTCATCTATAAAATGAACTGAAGAAGGAAATGGCAAATCACTCCAGTCTCTTTGCCAAGAAAACTTGAAATTGGATCACAGAGAGTTGGATATGACATAATAGCTAAGCAACAAAATGATACATATATACATACATGTATATTTTTCTTGCTCTTTGCTGTGTGAATGCCAGTTATTAAAATAAATGCTTATTTGTCAATTATGATGAATAATATTGGGATTAAAAAGATTTTAGGTTTGATACAAAATTAGCCATTGAGATTTAATTAACTGATTATAGATTGAACACATATTTCTTTGGAATATAGTGACCTAGATCAGAGGTCAGGCTGTATATGGGTTAGGACTCAACATGTGGCCAGAACTGAGCCTCAGGCTCTGGCTGGGCTAGGATCCAATAGGTGATCACATTTGGGGGTCAGGCTGTGGCTGGATTAGGAGTCAGTCTAGGCTAGGTGACCAGAGTTGAGGTTCAGCTTGTGGATGGCTTGGGTAAGGGAGGATCAGGGGTGACCAAGGTCTAGAAACAGTCCTCATGTCATATCACAGTCCTGTGGCTGTGACACATCTTTTTTTCATGGGGAACTCAATAATTAAGATAAAGTTGAAATACTGACCCTGGCCTCAATAACATTGACCACTAAGCCCCTAAGACTCAGTCTCTGTTTCTCCTTGGGAGCCATCCTATACTGATCACATTTGAGAGGAACAGAAGGCAGTTTTGGGGGGAGGGTGATGTGGAGAAGCTAGGGTGGTCTTGGAATATAAGTTTGAATTGAAAGACTTCAGAAAAAGGGCCAATCATGACTCTAAAGATTGATGTTAAAGCATGTTTCCCACCTCTTGGCAGAAAGGCGGAGAACTAAGGGTGCAGAATAAGATATACATTTTCAGAAATGGTCAGTTTTGCTTGACTATTCTTGTTTTTACAGGATAGTTGTTGTTGTGAGTGGTGAGTGGTGTTGGCTAGTGGTGGTAAGTGATGAGGGATCTGGGGGAGGGGAACCACCATTTATTTCACTCCTACTGCATGCCAGGCACTGAGTTAAGTGCTTTACAAATATTATCTCAGTGAAAGTGAAAACTGAAAAAACAAGAGAAAAGAATGTCAATAAAACATGACTAAAACAAAAGAAAAGGTAGAAAAAGGAGGAAAATAAAGCAAGAGAAAAGAAGAAAAAAGAGAAGAGAAGAGAAAAGAGAAAAGAACAAGGTGGAAAGATAGGAAGGACCGAATGTCTTGATTTTCTCCTAGGGGGATCTGCTCCATTGGGGACAGTAGTGAGTATCATGGCACGAATGCTCTCTGGTGGTCAGAGTTCAAACCACAGGCTGTCCTTGCCTCATGACCAGGCAGGGTCCCAGGGACAAAGGTATTCACTTCCATTCACATTCCTCTGTTTCCCCCTCCCCCAGAGGCTGCTGCTGAATCTACCTAGCGCTGCCTGTGCCAAGCTCACTGCCCCAGTCAAGACCCTGGATTGTAGAGCAAGAACATAGAGGAATGAGGAAAAGGAGGAGGATAAAGGAAAGGAGGGAGGAGGAAGAGGTGAAGGCTAGGGAGAAGGGGGATGGGGAGCATCAAAAAGAAGGGATAGAGGAGAAGCAGAAGGAGAAGAAGAGTAAGAAGGGATGGAGAAGATGATGGAGGAGATGAGAGGGAAGGAGAGAAGTTGAAGGAAGGGATGGAGGAGAAGGGCAAAGAGCGAGAAGGTGATGAAGAAGGATAAGGGGAGGAGAAGAAGGGAGGAAAGGGAACTAGAAGAGAAGAAGGGGAAATGGAGTAGATGGAGAAGAGGAAGGAGGAGGAAGGAAAAAGAGGAGAAGGCGAAGGGGAAGCCAAAAAAGAAGGAAGGGTGGAGGAGGGCAGGACAGGAGAGGATGGAGAAGGAAAGCAGGGAAAGGCTGAGGCCACTGATGCTCCTCTCTTCTTCCTAGTCTGTGCTTGAGGTCCTGCCCACCCCCATCTTCTTCCCTATGCTCCAAATCAGACTGCCAGGTCTCACTCCTCTCGGTGGGATTTCTATGCTATTTACACAGATTTATTTACATGGCTGATTTTGCCAGAATGTCAAGGTCAAGTCCAACACTTCTGTCTTTTCTTTGTCTTTTTTTAAATGATATAAATTGATGTTTTATTTAGATGATCAAAGGGTCATATAGATGTAGAGCTTAGAGGCCTTGGAGTCCAGCTCTCTCATTTTACAAATGGGGAAACTGAGGCCCAGAGAGATGAAACAACTTGCTCTGGGTCACCCAGATGACAAGTACCTGAAGCAGGATTTGAACCGAGGCTGATCTTTGATTCTCCATCATGGTTTCCATTCATTACACCCTACTACCTCTGGAGAAGGAGAGGGATAAAACCAAATCCCAATCTAAATAAAATATAATTTCCATGAAAATTACTGTGCACATACAAAGAGGGAAAACTTGACCACAGCCCTGCAGCTCTGACACTTACTATTTCCTGATGTCTTGTGAACACATAGATGTTTAAAGGAAAGTGCCCTAGGAGAATATCCATGTTTGGGCAAACACTTTGAAGACGGCTGGAGGAAGCTTGTTTGCTGACTGCTGCTGGATGGATAATGGGCCTTATTTCCAAGACCATAAAACAGGAATAGTTTCCTGGAAGGTAGTTCTCTATATAATTATGTATTTCCCTGTCAGTGTCATTTAATTTAATTTAAAAATGTTCAATGGGTACATTTTGCCTTTATATTACTATTATTTTTGCAAATATGTCCCACCCCTCTCCAAATTCCCTTGAAAAAAGGAAAAACAAGTTAGCTGTAAGACTCATAGGTGAAGGGAGTTCCTTCATCTGGGAATATCCTATACCAATGAAGTCAAAGGCTGGCAGTGGATAGAGCCTTGGCCATGGAGTCAGAAAGGCCCACTTCAGATCTGGCTTTGGTCACTTACTAGTTGTATGATGCTGGGCACATCACTTCTATCTACCTCGGATTCCTCACTGGTAAAATAATGTTAATAGCGACATCTGTCTCCTAGGGTTGTTGTGAGGGATAAAATGAAATAACAGTTACATATCCCTCAGCACAGTGCCTGGCACATAGTATTAAAAGGAAAAATTCTTTGTTTGGGCTTTTGTCTTGAATAATGAGGCAAAACTCAGGATAAAGAAAATTAAAAGGAGTTTATTAAATATGGCAAGGTAGCAACATGTTTAACAAGCTGATCACTAGAAATCGCCAGTGGCTGCAAGATGGAGCCAGCTTTTATTGACAAGTTTTGTAAGGAGATAAAGATGATTCAGAAAGGTCTACATCAGTAAAAGGGGATGGGTCATTGCATCTCAGTTCCTCCCCAAGGTAGTAAGTGACAATTTCTGAATACAAACAGGTAGGGTGATGAGTTACTGTGATGATATCAGTTGCAGACTGACTGACAAGCATGTCCAGAAACAATGTGTCACTGAGTAAGCCTACCTTTCAAAACTAGATGCTTAATGAGTGATCTTTCCCTTTCCTCTTTCTTTTCTTCTAGGCAGGATGTAAGCAGGACCTTGGTCTCCCTGGCTCTGAATCTAGCTCTCCATCCACTCCACACTGCCTCTGCATGACACACAGTAGTCCTGTAACTAATGGATTGTCAATCATAGGCAGGGACCATGGTTCCCCCACTAGAATCATTGGATCAAATGATACAGAGCACCCTCCTCTGGACAGAGAGGTGATAGATCCAAGGTATAGACAGAGACAGACATTTTCAGGCATAGCAAATGTCTAAAAGCCACAGGACAGAGTAGAAAAATGAGATTAAACCAGATGCAGATTTTTTAACAAGTCAAATCCAGTCAACAAGCATTAATTAAATATCATGTGCCAGATCTTGCGCTAAATGCTAGGGATTCAAAGAAAAGACAGGATCAATCCCAGCTCTTGGGGAGCTCATATTCTAATATGCAAACAACTGTGTACAAATAAGATGTATGCAGAATAAACTGGCAGAGAAAAGGCATGGAGGTTAATGAGGACTGGAAGAGGCTTCTGGTGGAAAGTGAGGTTTCAGCTGAGACTTGATGAACTCCAGGGGAGCCAGAAGGTCAGGACGGAGAGGAATGGGGAAAAGAATAAAGTATGCTCAGAAATGGGGACCAGGTGGGTCCAGCTGGAAAAAGGCAGGGGTTAGGATGAGGATGGCCGGTTTCTCCACATTCCCCATCACAGATCTTAGTGCTCAGATCACCTGAATGAGGGCCTGTTATAAAAGCAGAACAAAATGAAACAAAACAAGTCCTGGTCTCATGCCTTACTGCTTGCCCTGTTGGCTATTACCAGTCCGGTTTCTGTGAAGTCAGGGAGGATAGGGGATGGATAGGAAGATGGGGGTGAGGGATTGGAGGTGGAGGATGAGGGGATGGGAAGGTAGGGGAATGAGGGGATGAAGGGAGCGGGGCAGGGGTGAGGGAACTAGGGTGAGGATAGAAAAGTGTACAGAGACTGGATGCCTGGCCATGCAGAATGAAGGAGCTCTCCCATTGGGACTAGGAACTGAGCTCACCCAAGGAGAGTCCTAGGTCTCTCCCGAGACCCCTGAAGTCTCTAGGATAGCAGGCTGGGGATGGGTCATGATGGAGGCAGTCAGTTCCTCTCATATCTGCTTCTTCCCAGTCTTACTTCCCCTTCAGCAACTTGAAGAGGGGTCAGCATCGTCCATCTTTTCTCTTGAAGCTGGAAGTAACTGCAAAGTCTCTGGAAGTAACTTGAGCCTCTGGAGAATAAAGAAGAGACTTGAGAAAAGTCCAAAGACTAACAAGACTGAAGAGACTGGAGCTCTCCTCTCTCCCAACCTCCCAAAGTCAACCTCACATGAATGTGATCTCCACCAATGAGGGGAGAGTCCCCACCCATGGGTTGGGGCTTGAGTTATACTGGTTATCAAAATAAAACAACAGAAACAAATGCACAGCCATAAATATGAGCTGCTTGAGGGCAGTGGCTATCTTTTGACTCTTATTGTATCCCTGTCACTTAGCACAGTGCCTGGACCATTTTGTTGTTGGTGTCTAATTGTTTTTCAGTCCTGTCTGACTCTTTGTGACCCATCTTGGGTTTTTTTTTTTTGGCAAAGATACGGGTGTGGTTTGCCATTTCCTTCTCCAGCTCATTTTACAGATGAGGAAACTGAGGCAAATAGGGTGAAAGGACTTGCCCAGGGTCACATAGCTAGTGTCTGAGGCTGGATTTGAATTCGAATCCTCCTGACTCCAGGTTTGGCACTCTATCTACTGTGCTACCTAAGCTGGAACATAGTAGACACTTTAACTTTTATTAATTGACTGATTGATCCCAGGTAAAGAACCCTTGATAGAGGGATAAAAGATTGGAGCACCAGTGTGACAACAGCAAAAGTGCTGGATTTGGAGAGAGAAAGGGACATTGAGTTGGCCAAGTCCATGTCATGTGTAGGTATGAAGTCAACAGAAAGTGGTCAGGGCAGAAAAACTTCAGGAGGAAGGTGAGAAAGCATCTGGAGCCAAGGTCAGGGAGAGCAGCTGGCTTGACTCCCAAAGGAGTGTGGGCGAGTGGCCCCAGTGCCAATGTGGTTTGCTGCCAAGAATTGTCTTCTAAGAGAGCCATTTGTGGTTTCTCTGGGCTGTTTCATCTGGGATTGCCTGTCCCCTTCTTAAAGGGCCCTATCCATTGGGGGACAATTTTATCTGGAGAGTAGATTTGCTGTAGGGGTCCTCAAAGACTGACTGAAAGGGCAGTACTAGGTCCTGGGGGGCAGATGTTGGTACTTTGGGTTATAATTATTTGATATGTCCCTTGAAGTGAGGGGAGGATAATACAAGAGAGGAGGAGTATGGGTCAGTGAAAAGGGTTCTGGATTAGCATTTGGTGGATCTGGGCTCAAATTTGCCACTTGCGAGGTGGGTGGCCTTGGCCAGATCATTTAATTTCTCTGGGTCCAAGCAAGATTCCTCATCTGTGAAATGAAAGTGTTGGAGCAGATGAACTTTGAGAACCTCCTAGCTCTGCAAGCCTATGAACAGAGGCATGACTTCTCTACTGAGCTTAACAGGGATGACTCCTAGAGCTCAGAAAGTTACTTATTAAACCCCTTCTATGTGCCAGGCATAAGTACCTGTCCTCAGTAAGCTCCCAGTATAATGGGGGAGACTTCATGCAAACAGCTATGTGCAAATAAAGCATATTTGGGATGAAGAGATAAATAGGAAATCAACAGAGGGAAGGCACTGGAACGAAGAGACATAAAAGGCCAACAAGTGCAGCTGAATTACCCACCAGCAGCTGATAATTTGATATCCTTTCTCCTTCTTGAACATCCCAGCTACCCAGCCTTTGCAAACCACAGGGCCATGGTGTGATTAAACTTTCATGGCTGATCTCATCTGGCCCGAGTTGAAATGGGTAGAACAGCACCCATGAATTTGTTTTTAAAAATATCAAAATATCTGGATTCCAATAAAATTGATTTTCTTTCTAATCTGCCTTTTGTTTTCTGCATTTTAAAGCAAGATTCTGAGAAGGTACATAGGCCCTGCCAGACTGTCAATGGATCTATTTTACAAAAAAAGGTTAAGACCTCTCGGAGTCAAGGTGTGGGCAGAGGAGCTTGGGACTGGATGAGAGACTCGGGGCAAACATCTTTGAAGCTTTTTAAAGGATTGTTTCACTCACTGTGTTTGTGCCCTTGTGCCTAACAAGAGTATGTGACACATAGTAGGTGCTTAGTATTGATTGGTGAATCTGTCAAATTCATTCACTTGATTCTGAGGCCATTGTTTGGGACTTGGATTATAGGTGAAGGTATCTGAGCCTCTTTGACAGGTGTGAATATCCCCATGAAGAACTGGGGATGATTTGATTGACTTAGAGAATGTGTATCAGAGATACCTTTTTATGTGGATGTTTTTCAGTCTTTTAGTCTTCTTGAACTCTTTGTGACCTGTATGGATTTTTCTTGGTACAGATATTGGAATGGTTTGTCATTCCCTTCTGCAGTTGATTAGGTAAACAGAAGTTAAGTGACTTGCCCAGGGTCACCTGGCTAGTGAGTGTCTGAGGCTGAATTTGAACTCAGGTCTTCCTGCTTCCAAACCCAGTAATCTAGCCACTGAGCCACCATCTGCCTGCTTTTTTATACTAGATTTCTAAAAAGGGGCAGGCAGATCTCTCAGAGTTGAACATGAGTAGAGAGAGCTGAGGCAGGTTAGAGACAAGAGACCTGAATGGATTTTGGTCTCTGGGGGGTAAAGATTTCCTAGCCCCTCAGGGATACATTCTTCTTCCTCTCACCCCTAGATTCAGAGTTGGTAGCTGTGAAAATGTCGTGGTGGAGCCTCTTGGTCCAAGAGATAGCAACAGCTAGGGGGTGGCAGTGGTGATAGACTAGCAAGAATTGCTAGAATCCAGATTTTGGGAGAAATGTCAAGGATTCCTGGACCAAGAATGTGTATATAACTCTAAAAGTGAAGGAAAAGTAAGCCATGACATGAAGGAGGAAGACCTGCATTTTGCCTCTTAGTTTTTTTTTCAATTTATTCTGATAGTACAGATCTGATAGGATCAAGGTTGTCTTTCTAGCAATAGAGTTTGTTTTCCCTCTGGGGAGAATCCTAATCCTTTCTTTACTCTAAAGTGTACTGTACTAAACAACTCCAGGCTAATGTGGGTCCCCTGGGGATGGAGAGCCCTCTGTTGTTTGCTAGCAACTTCTAATTAATTTACTCCATAGAGGAGCCCTTAAAGTACCACTGCAAAGCAGAAGGCCTTTGTAGGTTTTTGGCAGATCTCATTAGAATGTTGGGATTTGACCAAAAAATCATTTTTATTTTTTGTAGGCTACAATGAGCTTTCATGTTATTTTGAATTTTCTGTGAGGTAAAATAAAGGCTGTCCTACCTCTGATATACATTGTTCCCTTGAGTTCTTGTATTAGAACTAAAGTCCCATTTAACCATATTTTTGGAGACTTAGGTAAAAGCTATATTCAAAGGTTGTCCCCAGAGAAATTTTGTTTAGGTGCAAAATAAGCCATATATACCATTTTTGAGCAGTTCCAAAGATTGAATCTGCTGTATATAAACTAGGTTATGGGATGCTAGGTTATTAGTTGACCTAGGGCTGATTGTACCAAGCTCTGAAATACTACAAAGAATTCAGCCTCTTTGTATACTCAAGAAAAACCAAATGGGTGAAGGATGCTTATTGGCCAGATTATGGAATGCCACTGGATATTTAATCCTCTGCAGGACTGGTCCATCAGTACTTTGGACAGACACAGCCGATGAACAAAGAACTTGGTCTAGTATTGAACAGGAGGAGGAGAGTGGGTTGGATTTGAGAAATCAGGCAATGTTTTCAGCATCCTCAAGCTTCTCTCCAAAATAAAACCCCATTAAAAAAATACCGATATTCTTTCAGTGATGCTCTATATAGTTATGGATCATGGACTGCCGTCAAATTGCAAGTGACCTAAAGGGCAAAGAAGAGAATAGTAGTGTATGTTAATAAGCTGTTAACATAAGAACCACTTGTGCATACAAAACTGGGGGGGGGGGGCAGAAAGGTACTTCCCAAAGGATGCTGGGAAGTGAGCCAATCCTATAGCATGGGTAAAGGATAAAAGGTGGATCACAAAGTACCCAGGTAATCTTACCTCACCTAAAGGAAAGCACCATGCCTATGTGGGGTGCCCCCAACTCCTAGGATTGGTGGAAGGACATGAATGAAAGTTGAGCAGGATGAAAAAATATGGGATTTCTGTCTATACCAGCCAAGAGAGCACCCATCCATGCCAATGACATACAATCATTGAAGAAGGAAAGTACTGTTTATAAAGACTTTTCACCGCCATTATATCATCTAATAAGGCAAATGCATATACAGCAATTTTGAGTTTTGTCCAGACCTGTCTTCAAAAAATTGTGGTTAGTAACTCATATTAATAGAGGGTCTGAAATAATGTACTATTGTAATAACTTCCTAATTGGTGACCTTGTTTCCAGTCTCTCCTCTCTAATCCATCTCCACTTCTACACAGATGCCAAAATAGTCTGTGAAGACACAGGCTTGGCATGCCACACCTTTGCTCGAAAGCTTCCAGTAGTACCTGCATAGGCAACAGCTGTATAGATTATTGTTTAAGGTTACCCAGAATTGGAATCCAGTCTCCCTTTTTAGATTGATTTAATGCTAATATCAGTCCTTCAGCCAGTCTAGGTTACTGCTCTTCCATGTATGTGACATCCCCTCTTACAGTCTACCTCCATGTCTGCAATGCACTCCCTTCCCACTTATGCCTCTTAGCATCCTTCAAGGCTCCCAGAAGGCTCAGCTGGGAGGTCACCTCTTACATTCTGCCTTTCCTAATCCTGGGAGTTAGTGTCCTCAGGATCCTACAGTTGCTTTGAAATTACTGTATCTTTAATTTGCGTATTGTTTAGTCATTTTTCAGTCATGTTTGACTCTTTGTGACCCCATTGGGGGTTTTCTTGGCAAAGATACTGGAGTAATTTGCTATTTCCTTTTTCAGTTAATGTTATAGATGAGGAAGCTGAGGCAAACAGGGTTAAGTGACTTGCTCAAGGTCACACAGCTAGGAAATGTCTGAGGCTGGATTTGATGACTTCAGGCCCAGCACTCTCCCCACTGCTCCACTTAGCTGCCCACTTTGCATATAGTGGGAGCTTAATAATATGAAAAATCAATCAATCAATAAAATAAAGCATATAAGCATATAAAATAAAACATAACAAATTTATATTTATAAAATATGTTATATATTATTATATATTATATTTATAAAACAAAAAATAAAAATAAGCTCCTAGGAGCTTAATACATGCTTATTGACTTTATGTATCCTCCTTTCTCCCTCCTCCCCCAGTACAATACAAACTCAATCCCATTACTGTAGCACTGTTAATTGCATGTAGGAAATGCTTAATAAATGCTTGTTGAATTGAATTTCAACCCTTATCTCACATTCCTCTCCTTCACACACTCTACTGGATTAGTAATAGCTGGTCCCCAAACTAGAAATCCTATCTCCCACCTGTGAGCATTTGCTTAAGACATGGCCCATGTTTGGAAGCCACTGTCTTTCATCTCTACTGCTAAGCAGTAGAGGCTCAGCACCTCCTCCATGAATCTCGCCAATGAATGCTCTTTCTCTGCTTAGACTATCTTGTATTTGCATGTTGTATGATCCTCCCTCAGTAGAGTGTGAGTTTTTTGAGGGAAGGCACTCAGTTGGTGTTTAATTAAACAGTTGCAGAGGGCAGTATGGCTTAGTGGGTTGAGTACTAGGTTTGGGGGCAGGAAGATCATTCTTGACAATAAATAGCTATGTGACTATGGGACAGCCATTTAACCTCTGAGTCTCAGTTTGCTCATCAGTGAAATGGGAATAACTACCCATAGTACCTACCTCATAGAGTTGTTGTGGGACTAATGCATGGAAAGTCCTTTGCAAAACCCAGAGCACCCTAAGATATCAATTATTAGTGTTCAATCAAGCCCCTGTTAGGGGAGTAAAGGGGGCACTGGAAGATTTGAAGTGTGTAGTTCATTTTTCCTTTCTGACCTCTACCATTCTCATTATAGTTTCGATAAATTAGTGTAATATATTTTCCCCCTCTAGATGGCAACATTCTCACTGTTGTCTTTCTTGGTATCATTGATTACCCTGGGAACAAAGGTTCTGATAGCTTCCAGGAGAGGAGCTGAGTTTAATGTGTAAATGTGCAAAGTGACTGAGATGGGAGATGGAATGTGGGGTTTGAGAAGAGCAAGCTGTCATATCGGTTGGAACACAGAGTAAAGGAAATTTAGAAATTAACTTGGAAAAATAGGTCGCGAAGGGCTTCAAATGCCAAACTGCTGAGTTTGCATTTTATCTTAGCTATGATAGGGAGCCAGTGAGGCTTCATGAGCAGGAGAGAGACGCGGTCAGATCTTTGCTTTAGAAACATCTATTTGGCAGCTATGTGGACTGTGGATCAGGAGGAGAAACTAGAGGCAGAGACACAAATGAGGAGGCCACTGAAATAGTCAGGAGAAAAGGGATGGGGTTGGAAATCGCCATGTGAATGAAGGGAGAGGAAGGATGGTGTGTGACCACATCAACAAGTCTGGATCCGATAAGTGGATCTGGGAGGTGAGACAGATGGAAGACTAGAGGAGTAGTCCGAGATCGTGAATCTGGGCGATGACGGATGGGGTTGTCCTTAACAGAAACAGGAACATCTGGAAGAGGGGCGGTTTGGGGGAGGGCACAGGGAGAAGGTAGTGAGCTCTGATCTGGAAGTGTAGAGCTTGACTTACGTGGAGAACATCCAGATGATAATGTCCAGGAGGCAACTGGGGATGTGGGTCTGGAGCTCAGAGAAATGGAGGCTGGGGATTTAGAAATAGGAGTCAGCTGTACAGAAAAGATAATTGAACCAAAGGGAGCACATGAAATCAGAGTCAAGTCAGCAAGTGTTTAATAACTACTTACTATATTTTAGGCACTGTGCCCGGCTTACAAAAAAAGGCAAAAAATAGTTCCTGCCTTTAAAGTTCCTATATCTTCCTTCCTTCCTTCCTTCCTTCCTTCCTTCCTTCCTTCCTTCCTTCCTTCTTTTCTGTCTGCATAGGTAGATATTTACATATGTGTCTATCTATATAGACATAGCAAATAGAAGGGAATGAAGGGAGGGAAAAAAACCAAGATTAAGGAGAGGGAGAGAGCGGAGAGAGAGAGAGAGAGAGAGAGAGAGAGAGAGAGAGAGAGAGAGAGAGAGAGAGAGAGAGAGAGCATAAAGGAACAAAAAAAGGGACCCAGGTCTGAGTCTTGTAGGATACCCACACTTAGGGGGTGGCGTAGGGATAAGGACCCAGCAAAGGGAACTGGGTAGGAATCGTCAGCAGGGAAAGTGTCATAAAAACTCAGAAAAGAGAGAGAGAGGATCCAGGAAGATTGGAGGTGTGAAGGATGCAGAGAAGTCACAAAGGAAGAATCCTGAGGGAAAGGTAGTTGGATTTCGCAAGTAAGACATCATTAGCCCAAAAGTCAAGAGGACCTCAGTTCAAATCCAGCCCTAGACTCTTACTAGCTATGTGACCCTTGACAAGTCACTTAACCCCAATTGCCACTGGGGAAGAAAAAACAAACAGAAGAAGAGATCATTAATAATCTTAACGAGAGCAATTTCAGGTAGGGAGAGGTAGGGCCAAAAGACATTTGGCAAGGGGTGGAAAAATGAGAGAAAGATGAAGAAGTTGAGACAACATGTATAGACCCAGGTGGTAAGTAGCAGAGTCAAAATTTGAACCCCGAGTTCTCCTGACCCCAGGTACAGTACCCATCCAACTACAACATGCTGCCTCTAAGGTAATTGGTGTTTCCTGACACCATCAGAGACGCTGCTTACCTGAATTCTTTATAATCTTTGATCATCTCCTGACATAAACATGCTTACTTCAAAGCCTAGCTCTAATACCGTCTCCTTCAGGAAGGCTTCCCTGATTCTTTGGCTGGAATCGACCTTGGTACAAATCTGACTATGTGATTCCTCTCATTCAACTTCTGTGACACTTTTTATTGCTTCTCTGGTTTGCTTTGAAGGCCTTTCACAATATGGCCCCTAGCCTCATTGAACACAACTCCCCCCACTCCATTATCAGCCAAACTGTTCTTCTCTCTGTTTCTCACTCACCACACTCCAGCATCTCTCTCTGCGTCTTTGTGTTAACCGTCTTCTTGACTTGGAATACATTTCTTTTTCATTGATACCTCAGATAGTCCCTCTCCTCCCATGAGACATAGCCCATGCCTCATCTTCTGCATGAAGCCTTTTCTGATCCCATCCACCCCATTCTCTTATTCCCTCCTTCCCAAACTACTTGGTATTTTTTCTGTTTCTATTTATGAATTTTTCTAACTGACCAACTGAATTCCAATTTTACCACTAGGAGGCGAAGTCTTCCTACTAAATTCCACGCTGGAATGTAAACCCACAAAAGACTGAATCACAGAATCTGTGTTGTAATCAGTCAATCAGTGAACATTTATTAATCCTTAATGTTAATTTATATATAATATATATTCTACAATATAATATAAATAATATAATAATTACACAATAATAATCTTTAATTAAAGAGCAGGTACTTCAAGGCGTTGGGAATACAAGGACAAAAGGGAACCAGTCCTTGACACGAAGGAGCTCACTGTTCTCCCAGGAGGGACCACACTTTTATCTAAATAACAATTCTCCCACCCCCATATAATATTTCTGACAAGAGCTCATCCAGCCTCTGCTTGGAGGCTCTGGTAAGGGGAAACACAGAATCAGAAAATCCCTGATTCGGAAGGGACCTTGGAGACCAACCAGACCAACCCTTAAGGGAACAAAAATCCTTGACAAAGGGTCATCCAGCTTGACCTCCAGCAAGGGTGACCAGCTACCTCCAGAGGCAGCTCGTTCCACTATGGCCAAATCTGCCTGTTGGAAAGATTTTCCTTAAATGTCAAGTCTCAATTTGTGTCTTTGTAATTTCTACCCATTGGCCCTACTTCTGCCCTCTAGGGCCCTGGAGAAGGTTGGCATGCTCTTCCATGTACTTTTCTTTCTGATACTTAAAGGCAACTAGCATGTCCTTCTTGAGTCTCCTCTTCTCAAATTTACTACCTCTGAAGGCAGTAGGTTTTAGCTTTAGAGGACATGGATTCCAATTCTGGCCTTGCACTTGTCTTCCTGGATCATCCTGGGCTGGTCACTTACCTGGGAAGCCTCAGCTTCCTTAAGTGGAAAATGAAGGAGTGGAAACAGGTCATTGATAGGGTCCCTTCCAGATTGTAATGCATGTTCATTCCTCATCTATTTAGCTCTAATTGAGCCTAAATTCACATATTTGCTATTTGTGTCCATTGCTTTTAGCTCTAGGGGCCAAGCAGAGCAAGACTAATCCTTTTTCACTCCATGATAGCCCTTTATATAGTTGAAGACAGCTGTCTGTCTCCAGTACTCCCCTTCACCTTCCATCCCATCCCAGTCTTCTCTTCTCCTGACTAACCATCCCCAGTTCCCAAGGCTCTTCACCATCCTACTTGTTCTTCTCTGAATTCTTTCTAGCTAGTCCATGTTCTTCCTCAGATGTAGGATTCTTAGTCTTCTTTCTCAGGATCCATCCCCGGGTGTTGGTCTTCCCAGAGCACACATGGTACCTGAATCCATGGGATCCAGAGTCTTCCTTACCCAAGTGTAGCTTTGGGTTTCAGCTCATGGGATGGAGCTTCAGGGGAATAACCTCCTGACTTGTCCTTGCATGGGGGGCATGGGCAGAATGTGGAAGACTCTATTTTGAGAGTGGGAAATTTAAAAACAAGAGGAATTCCAATGGGGCGGGTGGCTTGAGGGAAATGTGATCATTGCAATTCTGTTTGGAAGCTGGAAGAGATAGAATGGCCTCTTGGAGTCTCTTACAGATGGAAAGTCCTCTGATCAAAGACACCTCTTCATCGCTTAGTTCCCTTATTCATTGTCAGTGTCTCTGTTTTTCTTTCATGTCTCTCTCCCCCTACTTCTGCCTCCCTCCCCCTGCCTCTGTGTCTATCTATTTCTGTCTGTCACCCATTCTCTTTCTTTGTCATTATCTTTTGCTCTTTCTGTCATATTCTCTTTGACCTGGAATCTGTCTCTTTTGTCTCTGCCTCTTCTGTCTCTGCCACAAGACTCACACAGAGGACACATTGTGCTCAGCTAAAGGTCCTCTCCAGCTCCTGGTCAGTCCCTAGCCAACTGGCACTACTCCAGGGGGAAGGCAGGCTGCAGGTTCTCCTTAGAATTTCAGTTGGGAAGGTGAAGGCTGCCATATTAACCTTTCTTCCTATTTCCCAATACCTCAAATCCAGTTTCTTTACCATTCAGTGAAAGGGAGAGCCCAAGAATCTACTGTAAAATATCACTAGCTAGGCTAAAGGATGGGGATGAAGTGACTGGGCAGGGATTCAACTGAGGAGAAAAGTTTCTTTATTTTTTTTAATATTAATTTTATTTATTTTCACTGTTCTACAATCACTACCATATAACTTAGATTTTTTCCCCTGCCTCTCCCCTTTCTCCTCCCTCCCTCCCTGAGACAGCATACAGTTTTATATAGGTTCTACACATACATTCCTATTAAATACATTTTCACTATAGTCATGCTGTATAGAAGAATTATAATGAATGGGAGAAATCTTATAACAAACCAAAATGTAATACACACAAAAAAATGATCTGCTGTATTCTGCGATTGAATTCCATAGTTCTTCCTCTGGATGTTGAAAGCATTTTGCCTTAAAAGACCATTGGTAATTTTTTTAAGTCCTTGCATTGCTACGAAGATCTGAGTCTACCAGAAAAAGCTCTTGTACACTGTGGTCGTTGCTGTGCACAAGGTTCTCCTGGTTCTGCTCCTTTCACTCAGCATCAGATCATATAAGTCTTTTCCAGCCTCTCTGAAGTCTTCCTGTTCATCATTTCTTATAGTGCAATAGTATTCCATTACATTCATGTACCATAATTTGTTCAGCCATTCCCCAATTGATGGGCATCCCCTTGATTTCCAGTTTTTGGCCACCACAAAGAGTGCTGCTATAAAAATTTTTGTACATGTGGGACCCTTTTCTATTTTTATGAAAACAGTCTCTTTAAATTCTTCCCCCAACAGGAGTTGAAAGAATCCAGGATTTTCAGTTACTGTTGTCAATGACCATGGCTAAAATAATACAGGATGGATCAAAAACTACTGCTTCTACTACTACCACTACTGCTGTTGCTGGTAGTACTCATTTTAACCATTAGAGGTGCTACTGGCCAGTTGCCTGATCCTGTTCAATAATGAAGCTGGTCAAAGCTCACACTGCATCAAACATCAGAGAGCATTTAAGAAGGGATGCCAAACTTTCTATAGCTCTCAGAGGTATGACTATCTCTTTCCTCTAGTTTCACACCTTCTGTGGGTTGCAGTACTCATCTTACTGGACTAAAGGTTTGGTATGTGTGAAATTATTCAATTAGACTCTTGATTCTGTTACTACTATTCACTGGAGAACTCTTTTCTGTTCTATGCTGTGTTTCAATGGAACTATTAAAGATCACAATTGAGCAAGATTTTTTTTGACATTGTATGTATGTATGCTTGTGTGTATATGTGTATGTGTGTGAACACAGACATAAGCATATATGTTTATAATATATAATCCCACACAATTGAGCCCTCTCATCTATATGGTCATATATATGTACACTCAATACATATGTAGTCATATATAGGTACACATATTTTGTATATGACAATATATATATATATGGGTAGATAGAATTCTTTTCTCTCTCTATGGAGATATATAGTAAAAGACTATATATGTGTACACTTATACAACATTAAATTAAATGAGATAATACATGTAAAATGCTTTGTAAACCTTAAGGCACTATATAAGTACTAGCTATTACAATTGTTACATAGATCTTCACTCATGACCACAAAAGAAGAGTAATAAGACAAAATACAGTAAACACCTTTTGGGCTTCCCTAGGCCAGGAGTCAGTTTGTGGGCTGTTTCAAATCTTCCCCCCCCCCCCCCCCGCCCCGCATGGAGGGAAGAGGTTGATCACTCCTTGATCCTAAAGCTAAGGCACAGAATTCTCAGTTCAGGCGTTGTTTACCTGGGGTTCTTTTATACCAGTCCTGTGGAAGGACCCTCCACATGGCATGCCAGTCCAAGGTTTCTCAATCCTGTCTCCGTGACCAGAAAAGGACACTCTCAAGTATTTGGAGTCTGGCTCCATCATCCGCCTTACTCCTTTCACAAAACCAATCTGACTGGCATCTGAAGTCACTTGTTGACTCCCTCACTCTTCCTCTCTTTGTATTGTTCTGGTGTGAAGTTGAGACAGTATTCTGGGCTTCCCCTTCACCTCTCCTGCTCCCATAGGGCACTACTAGGAGGGAGTTACATAAGCAACCACAAGAAACAATGGTGGACATTTCTATGGGGCTTTAGGATTTACAAAATGCTTTACGCATATTTTCTCATTTGATCCTGAACCCAATTCTGTGGAACACTGAAGGCATTTTTGTTTCCACTTTCCAGATGGGGAGAGTGAGGATCAGAGAGATTCAGTGGTTTGCCCAAGGTCACACAGTTTATAAGTGTCAAAGGAGGGATGTGGACCTATATGTTTCTGCTGATGAGTCCTACCCAGCATCGACTACACTCTTGTAGTTTGTTGTCGCTATTGGTTGTGTCCTGGTTCAGGGATGTCCACCATGTCTCCTCCATTATTTGTTTTCTCTGAACTTAGGGTGGGGCCTTTGCCTTACCTGTCAGACTGGGGGAATGTTTTATGTAAGAGGTTGTGCCTCCTAATAATGATGAAAACAATAGCTATCATTCATATATCATCTTAAAGTACTTTACAAATGTTATCTCATTTGATACTCACAGTACCCCCAGGCGTTAGGTGCTATTATGATCCCTATTTTACAGATGAGGAGACTGAGGCAGACATGGGTTAGATGACTTACCCAGGGTCACACAACTAGCAAGTGTCAGAGCAGCATTTGAACTTAGGACTTTCTGACTTCCTTAAGGCAGATACAGAACTTTTCTACCATCAGACCTCTCAGAGGGCAGAGACCATGCCTTTTTCATCATATTGGGGACTATGGTCTCCCCAAGAGTAGGGGAAGTTTCCAACTCCCTCTGAATCTCATCTTTCCCAATGCACATCTCAGGGATGCTTCTTCTTTGGGGTAGGAGGTTGGACTGGGGTTCAGCTGTTTATGACTGACCAGGTTAGGGAAGCGTCCCATTGGATAGAAAAGAGATGGACTCAGTTCTTGAGGGGTGAAAGGGCATTGACTTAGGCACTTCTTCTATGCCCATGCTGTCCCTGGACCATTGCCTGATGCCCAGCCCCATGTGGTGGTGGTGTCACATTGATATTCTTAGCCTTTCTGGCATCAGCCTGGGAGACACTGTCCTGGGAACCAGCTCCAGAAACACTGCTGATGGAGCAGAAAGACTTTGGGCAGGATCTTGTTGCTGGGCTGGGACCCAGGAATAAGTATGGCCTGGACTGTGTAGTCATGGAAACCAACTGGACTGGACCATCTCCCTCTTTTCCTCTATCCAAGTGGGAAAATCTTGGTCTGATGGGGGAGACATAGGCCTTGCCCCCAGGGAGCCCCTGGTCTGAGGAGGATACCAAAGCACTTGGAGGGCAGAAACCATATTCATTTTTGTCTTTGTATTCCTGGAATTTATTAAACTGCCTGACTAATAGTAGGTGCTTAATAAAAGCTTGTTGAATTTAATCAAATAGCACTGAATTGCCCTCTCTGACTTAACGAAAGAGTTGGGAGCATGGAGGAAGATCAGCATGAGTCTTGTTACTATCTTACCTTTGTCTATAGCTCTTCTATAGTAGCCATAACTAGCCTGGGTCAATGGGGCTTTGCCTCAAGGTGTCAACATCTGCCTGAGGAGTGGGTTGGCATACTTCCTTCCTCACCGTCTCTGTATACTTGCATACTCTGTCATGCATACTTTGCAGTCCTTTCTGGTATGTGCCCCTGTGGTGTAGCTGGCAGGTCCACCTGTGTGGTATTCAGCTGGCAGTGCCTCCCCTGGACCTGCTGTCCCCCCAGCCCCAGATGATGCTAGGCCTGGAGCACCCCTTCTCCTAGCATGGCTGCATCTGCCCTTGTCCTCTGGTGCACCAGGTGAGAAGTGTTCTTTTTCCATTTCTCCCTCTGACCATTGGTGGGTTTCCTTCTCCAGGTCACCCTATCACATGACTCCATCCTTCCCCACCTCTAAACACCAGTAAGACATCTGAGAAATTTGAACTGGGGTCATGAGCTGTAAGAAGAAACTGAATGCCTTGGACTTAGGTGTTGTGTGGGGCCTCCACTAAGCTAAATGCCAAATTGATGCTGAATATGTGGCCAAGCCAGGGGCCTGTCCAAGCAGAGGAGCCCAGTCCTCACTGCCGGAATGAAGGTCTACACTCTCAGGAGGGTAATAGCACCTGTAAGGGGGATACACACACACAATCTATATATATATGTAGTGTAGTTCTCTATATAACTCTGTATCTTTGTGTAGTTGTAGATCACATATGGATGTGGAAACTGAGGCTCAAAGAGTCCGCAAAGGTAAAGAGCATAGCAAGAATCCGAACTTGGATCCTCTGACTCCATAGCCAGAGGCAGCTAGGTGGTTCAGCAGATAGATCACTGAAACAAGAGTCAAGAAGACCTGAAGTTGAAATCAGCCTCAGACAGTTACTAGCTGTGTGATTGGAGGCAAGGCATTTAATCTGGTCTGACTCAGTTTCCTCATCCGTAAAATGGGGGTCATAATAGCGCCTACCTCAGAGGGTTGTTGTATGGATGAAATGAGACAATACTTGTAAAGTGCCTGGCACATAGTAGGTCCTCAGTTAAGAATCTTTTCTTTTTTTGTCCACTGTTGTTTTGGAGGAGGGGATTCCGTCTTTCCCCTTCACTTTGGGGGTTCCCTGAAAGCAGAGGCTGAATCTCCGCATCAGAATATGCCCCCCACTACTGAGGAAGTGTAGGTGGGTGGATCGTGCGTCTCCACCGCTCCCCAGTCCCAGACACCCCCTCACACCGTTGTAAGGTGGCGGATGCTATTTCTCTTCCATCAGTACCCGCCGCGTCGCCCTCAGCCCCCCCACCTTACTCCGCCTCGGGAGAAGACTGTGTGGTGCTGAGAAATTCGATACGTGGCATTTCTGTCACCCGGGCACTGGCACGCCAGAGAAGACTCTGTTTCCCCACCCCCACTCCCCACCCCACCCCCTCTGTGCCGACTGGGGCTGTCGGAGACGGGTGAACAAGATCTGATCTCTTCGGCTCCCTGGGCAAGCGGGGCCCGATCTCTGCAAAGCGCTATTATGCATTCAGCACGGCCTGGCACACAACCAAGCAGAGAAATGCGGCGCAAGCAGGCTTCCGATAAGCGACACCCTCTTGGAAAGGGTCCCTCTGCGCTCTCCCGGGGCTAGCCTCGATGGCCCGCACGCCTCGCCCACCAACCGGGGGAGAAGCTCCCGTTTGGAAGGGACCTTAGAGGTCAGCGAGTCCACTAGTTACCTGATGCACGAATCCTCTCTCTAGTAACTCTCAGGTCGTCAGTCAGTCTGCCTGAGCATCCCTCAGAGACGGCCGCCTCCCCCTCCATTCAGGGAGAGGACCACCTCACCACCTAGGCAGACAGCTCCCCCAGGCAATCAGCCGACCCCCTCCCCCCGACAGACAACCACCCCTCCAGCACCTAGGCAGACGGCCCCCCCAAGCAATCGGCCGACGCCCCACCCCTCCTCCACCTAGGGAGACGACCACTCACCACCTAGGCAGACGGCCCCCCAGGCAATCAGCCGCCCCCCGCCCCCCAACAAACAACCACCTCTACACCACCTAGGCAGACGGCCCCCCCAAGCAATCGGCCGACGCCCCACTCCTCCCGACAGACAGCCACCTCCCCTCCCACCTAGGCAGACAGCCCTTTCCACTCGTGGAAGATTCTAAACATTAGGAAACATTTCCTTACATTGACCCTAAATCTGCCCCTTCATAACTTCTCGCTGTTCCTGATTCTGGCCCCTGGGGCCAAGCAGAGCACAGCTAATCCCTTTTCCATGAGACAGCCACTCAAGAACGCTCCTTTCTTGTCTAGGCTAAACTTCCATTGATCCCCCCAAGTGATTTTCTTGGGCAACTTCCCTCCTCTTTTCCTGGCTCTGTGTACATCCAGTCTCCTCTCTCTCCCTCCCTCCCACCCCCTCCCAAATTTCACAGTGGATTGGGACAAAGCAGAGAGAAGTTTCACTCACATGGTTTTGATGGGGAAGTCTAATCACATTATAGAGTCTCTAATTGGTACAAGCTGTTGGCTCCAGGCACGGCCTAGGGGCCCATAGAATTCTTGGGGGTTTTTTGGCCCATGTGACCCAGAGAGGTGCATGGAGGAGAATGATTGCTCACATGTGTCTCTGTCCATAGGAAAGTATCCTTTGTATGGGTGAGAGTCGATTAGTTCAGTACCTGGAGGATGATGGTGGGGGTTAGAAGGGGGGATTAGAGATGGGAGGTTGGAGGTATTACTGAAGTCAAAGTCAGCCACAGATTGACCTGTAACCCTGGCCATAGATTGTCCTGTTCCTGGCTATACAAACTGACTTTAACCTAGGCTGTAGACTAATCCTCACCCAACCCCAGGTACAGACTGACTTTGAACCAAATATGCACCAAGTCACAAAGGAATGCAGCCACAAGACAATGCGGCCCATGTTGTACTGATATTTTCTGAATGAAGACTGGGTCCAGGTCCAAGGTCATGTATGTATTTGATTCAAGCTAGTTAGACTGGGTTGCCTTTCTTTAGAAGAGGAGGAAATGCAAGAAAAGACTGTTAGAAGGCCGATGAATGCCCCGTGAGTAGACCTTGATTCCCAATGAATTCCTCTAAGCCTTGTGTCTATTCTCATCTGACCCACTCAGGCCTGGTCCATTTTGATGAGGCCACAGTTCAGCTGATCTGACTCAGTTTAAGCTGCATAGCCCCTAACATCTGTGGGCCCACTGGGGTTGGAGCTGGGTCAAGTTTTCTCCAGAGCTTTTACCTTAGGCAGATAAAATGAACATCCAGAGGTATGTGTCTCAGTGAATCTTTGTGAATGTATCTACTAGATTGGTTTGTATATGTTCAGTAAACCCTGTTTATCGAATTAAATCATCTGTGTGTTTGTCTGTATTCCTAAAACATTCTGGATCCGATTAGAACAGTGTGTACTAATGCTGGGTAGATGTCTCCTAAATGTCTTGGGAAATGCCCTTCTAAGAGGCTTGTGCTAGTCTGGTCTAGGAATTCTTTCCCCTGGGTCTCATTCAGTTGGGAGTAGAATGAGGAGACCCAGCCTTACAGAAGATAAAGCTGGCCTACCCCCCAGGAGTCTGGTCTATTCTCCCTTGAAGGTGATGTGTGTGTGTGTGTGTGTGTGTGTGTGTGTGTGTGTGTGTATGTATGTATGTGTGTGTACATTGGGAGAAGGGCACCACAGTGAAAAGACCCCAGGAGTGGTCATGCCCTGTAGTGGCCCAGTAGAACTGAGAGAGGTGAGACATGGGGTTAGAGGTCACTGTACAGAAGAAGCATCCCCCTTTTCTCTCCTCCTTCTCCTCCTCACCCAATATTGGAGCCCAAATGCATGATTCTGGGGCAACCAGATCCTGCCCCTGATCCTGACTCCCTGCACCAAAAGGACCTTGTGTTTGTGGCTCAGTGTCCTACAGATTCCTAATCTTTAAATCCCAGTTCACATTTTGCAGCTCCATAATACTAAAAACGGATATTCATATGATGCTCCAAAGTTTGCACAGCTCTCTCTGTTAATTATCTGCACTAGGACAGAAGTTCCACCAGGGCAGGGGCTGCTTTTTGATGGATTGGTCCGGCAGGGCTCTCACAACAACCCTGACACTAGAGGACAATGATCCCATTTTGCAGATGAGAAAACTAAGGCTCATTGCCCCCTTTCAGTGATTTGTAACTTAATTTCCTTTCCAGCCCTGCTTCTGACTCTCTGGATTTCAAAACTAGGCACTGCTTGCTGTCTGAAGGGCAGCTCATGTTCATGAATTCAAATTTGTCCTCACTTACCATCTATGTGACCCTGGGCAAGTTGCTTCACCCTTTTTTCCTCAGTTTCCTCATCTATAAAATGAGCTGGAGAAGGGAAAGGCAAACCACTCCAGTATGTTGACCAAGAAAACCTCAAATGGAGTCATGAAGAGTCGGACATGACTGAAATGATTGAATAACAACAAATTGTCATCTCTTCCAGACCTTGAGGCCTCCGACCGTCAGTGTGGCCTTCTCGCCTTCCTCCTGAAGCCCCCATCTAGTGGAAGCCCAGGCCAACCAGCCTGCATGCCCTTCCCAGCCTGGTTCCCAACTTCCAGACTTCAACAACTTCTCCATTAGAACAGAGGCCCTTTGAGGGCAGAGACTCATTTATCCCCAACACTTAGCATGGTGCCTGGTATGTAGTCAGGGCTTGAGAAATGCTTGTTTCCTTCCTCTCTCCTGGTCACATAGCTAATAAGGGACAGAGACAGAATTTGAACCCAGGTCTTCTGGACTCCAGGCCAGCATATGATCCACTATACAGGCAACTAGGCACTATAGCAGAGAGCCTAGTGTCAGGAATTCAAATCTGGCCTCAGACACTTTCCTAGCTGTGTCAAAGTCACTTCACCTCTGCCTCCGTTTCCTTACTTGTAAAATGGGGATACTAATAGCACCTCCTTTCCAGGATGGTTGTGAGGATCAAATGAGATCATACTTGTTGAAAGGGCTTAGAACACTGCCTGGAATATAATAGATGCTATATCATCACCACCACCACCACCACCACCATCATCATCACCACCACCAGCACCAGCACCATCACCATCACCATCACCACCATCATCACCACCACCACCACCACCACAACCACAACCACCACCATCATCACCATCATCATCACCACCATCACCAGCATCATCATCACCACCACCACCATCATCATCACCACCACCACCATCACCACCACCACCACCACCATCATCATTGCCACCACCACCACCATCATCATCACCATCATCATCATCACCACCACCACCACCACCACCACCACCACCACCACCACCACCACCATCACCATCATCACCACCACCACCACCACCACCACCATCATTGCCACCACCACCACCATCATCATCACCACCATCATCGCCATCACCACCACCACCACCACCATCATCACCACCACCACCACCACCACCATCATTGCCACCACCACCACCATCATCACCACCACCACCACCACCACCACAACCACCACCATCATCACCATCATCATCACCACCATCACCAGCATCATCATCACCACTACCACCATCATCATCACCACCACCACCATCATTGCCATCACCACCACCACCACAATCACCACCATCATCACCATCATCATCACCACCATCACCAGCATCATCATCACCACTACCACCATCATCATCACCACCACCACCATCATTGCCATCACCACCACCACCATCACCACCACCACCACCACCATCATCATCACCACCACCGCCACCACCAGCACCATCATCATCACCATCATCACCACCACCACCACCACCGTCATCACCATCATCATCACCACCACCACCATCATCATCACCATCAGCACCACCACCACCACCACCATCATCATCATCATCACCACCACCACCATCACCATCATCATCACCACCACCACCATCATCATCATCACCACCACCACCACCATCATCACCATTATCATCACCATCCTCATCATTATCATCATTGTCATCCTGCCTCTCAAGACAATGAGTACTGTCTTTCAGCCAATAGCTCTTTTCTCGCAGGATTCCTTGAAGTAGGACGGTAATAATTGCTATTCCTATTCAGGTAATGAGCAGCAGGGCAGGGGCTGGAACCCAGGCCCCCTACTCTTTCTTCTGCACAAATGGTTGCCTTCTATCAGGCACTAGTCAGTCAAGAAGCACTTGTTAACCCACTAATAAATGCCAGACACTGTGCTAGGCTCTGGACACACAAAGACAAAAAAGAAACAACCCCTGTCCTCAAGATGCTTATAGCTGTTAGGTAGGTTGGAGGAGTGCTGGCCTTAGGAACTGGGAAGGCCAGAGTTAAAGTGCAGCCTCAGATATTAGCTGTGTGGCTGTAGGTAAGTCACTAAATCTCTCTGTGCTTTGTAAGATGAGGGGGTTGGTCCCTTCATACTCTGGGTGAGATCCCATGGACACATCTATCTACACGCATAGATACAAACCATAGCCAAAATAATATGGTTGAAGGTACTAGAGCAGTGTGTGTGTGTGTGTGTGTGTGTGTGTGTGTGTGTGTGTGTGTGTGTGTGTGTAATCAGGAAAAGTCTCATGTAGAAGAATAGAAGGTGGTCTTTGAGGTCAGCCAGGATCTTGGCAGATCTCTACTAAGAGGCAGAGCTGAGGTGGGAGGACATTCCAGGCAGGGGATCCAATGGTCTCCTATTTTCTACTAAAGATGAGAAGTGTGCTACTCATTGGTGTGATCTAGACAGCTTTGTCACTCAAAAGACAGCTGCCCCAGATCCACAGGGCATGATGGAGTAACCTCTTTACCCTCAGGTACTGGGATCCTCATGGGGAAAGGAAAGAGATGGGGGATGGTTTTGGTAAAGGAGAGCTCTGTTGGGATTGCAGGAAGATGAGGGGAGAAGAGGAGAGGAGGGGAGGGAAGGAGGGAGGAAAGGAAAGAAAAGGAGAGTGAAGGGGAGGAGTGGAGAGGAGACGACAGGAGAGAGGAGGAGGGAGAGGAAGGAAGAAGAAAGGAGGGTGGTCTATGGAACTGAGTATTTGTGTTTGGGAGAGTGGTGGTGGAGGGGATGGTATCAGTGCCAGGGGGAGAACAAATTCCATCTGGAAAATCCACAGCCTGCATTCCACAGAAGTGTGGGAAAGGAAGTAGGGGAGGGGCTTGTGACTGAAAAGTTGGTGGGGGAGCAGGTGGGAACCAAGTCCAAGAGGCCCCGAGTAGGAGGGTGACAGAGAGGAAGAGGCAGAGACATACACTCCATACCCAAGAGGCAGAGGTACAGAGAAAGAGATGGAGAAAGTCAAATACGCCACACATGTGCACGCACACACACCCGAACAGCAGAGAGAGTGACAAACTGCAAGACCCAGAAACAGAGGCAGATGGAGCCTTGAGAAATAGTAATGAAGAGAAGCAAACAGGTAAGGTTAGGGATGTAGGCAACCTCCAGAGGTTATTCAGGTCATCCCTCTGCACAGAGGCGGAGTTAGCCTTCCACCTTCCAGACACAGTACACTTGACTCTACCCTAGAGACTCCAACTGAGAGGCAGACCCTGCTGCCTCCTTGACTGTGGTCACAGTTCAGCGCACCCTGCAGCCCCAGAGAGGCCCTGGTCTGGTACATTAGAAAGGTCACCCATCTAGGGAAAAGCAGTTTGGATCAGAGCCTTAGAGCCAGAAGGAACCTTCTATTAGGTCATCCAGCCCAATTCCCTCATTTTACAGAGAAGGAAACTGAGGCTCACAGAAGGGAATTAACTTGTCTTCAGGTACTAAGCGCAAGACCAGATTTCAAATCTGGGTCTTTTGATGCTAAATACTATTCTCTTTTTACTGAACCATAGAAGAATGTATAAATCAAGTTAGAGAACAGAGAACACAGGACAGATGTCAAAGAAGCAGAGGGAGAAAAAAGAGAAACTAGGTGGCATAGTGGACTTGGGGTCAAGAAGACCCAAGTCCAAATCCAGCCTTAGACGATTACTAGCTGTGTGACCCTGGGCAAGTCACTTCACCCTTTTGGCCTCAGTTTCCTCATCTGTAAAATGAGCTGGAGAAGGAAATGGCCAACCACTCCAGGATCTTTGCCAAGAAAACCCAAAACTGGATCACCAAGAGTTCGGCACCATTGAAGCAACTGAAGAGGAAGAGAGGAGAGGAGACACAACAGGGCTATGGGCAGAGATTCATACTGATGGCAGCATGTTAATAATTCAAGTTACCAGAGAGTAAAATTCCTGGCTGCAGACCTGGAAATGTTCCAGTGTGCTCAGGGGAGAGATGCAGAGAGAGCAGCAGAGACCCCACAGGCCAGGCATCATCTCTCTTTCTCATGACTAGGCCATCCCTATGGCCTTGAAGGCCACCCCCAGAGGGTCAGGGGGAGAGCTGCCAATATTTCAGTGGTTTTGTCCACTGTGGGGTCCCTGGGTTCAATGCTGGCTCTCCCTCCCCTGGGCTCCTGTTTCAGTCACACAGTGTGGGCATTCACTATTCACCAGAAGAATGGAGTCCAGCTCTATTTCTACCCCTAAGAAGGCACAGCCTTTTCCAGTGACCCGTTCTCTCCCTCTGCCAGTGTCCGGAGCACACAGGAAACTGGCCAAAGACCTTTAGAAAGAGGAACATGGCCAGATCCTAGGAACAGAAGTGTGGTGTAGTAAAAAGAATGCTGGACTTTTGGTTCAAGTTCTGGCTGTGACACTTTGATAGCTGTCAGGTCATCTCTCTCAGCTTCATTTTCCCCATCTGTTAAAGAAATCAGAGCTAGAGTACTAACTAGCAAAGTGTCTGAAGTGGTCTTCAAACACAGGTCTTCCTAATTCTACGTCCAGCACTCTGGCCTCTATCCCATGCAGTTTTATGTTGTGTTTACTTACTACAGGTTCCCATTTCAGGCAAAAGCAGCAACGACTCCCCATTGCCCCAAATGGGAGCCAAGTTTCCCACCAGTGGAAGGATGGCTTATTTACGGGGCTTCTCTTTTGATTAGGAAAATGAGGAGAGACAGTCCCGGGTAGCTTTTGTCTCTTTTCATTTTCTTAGACAAAAGAGATTGTTCCCAGTTGTGGAGGATTGGTGGACAGGTGGGGGCATTACTAGCATTCAGCTAATGAAGTATAGGAGATGAGAGGCATGACTGGACCATAATAATTCATGTGAAAATGACCTGTGATTGAATTGGACTCCAAGTTCATTGTGAGTCAACAGTGTGACATATAAACGAAAAAAACCAAAACAAAACAAAACTAATGTGGTATCAAGCTGAGTTAATAAAGGCAGGTGGAGGACAGGAGGGGATGTCACCGATCAGGAGAACAAGGTGGGGGGAGACAGTTCTGTTGGATGCTACATTGATTAGACCACATGTAGAGTAGATGTCTAGATGTGGGCGCCATATTTCAGGAAGGATCTGGACAAAATGGAACTCCTGCTGATCCCTGAGGCTGGAATGTCTTCCCTTTTAATTTCCATCTGTTGAGATCTAACCCATCCTTCAAGACTTAGCTCAGATGCCTCCTCCTCTTAGAAGCATGGTTTCCAGAACTCTCTAGCTAGAAGTGATCTCTCACAGCTCTGATCTCATTGCCCTTGTGATCACTTGATGCAATTAACACATTCTAATTTGTTATGTTGTTTATGTGTATACCATCTCCCCCTTCCTGGTGGATCTGATTTATCATTCTATCTCCCTTGGTGTACTTATCATAGAGGGTTATTAAGAGATTTGTAGTCAGTCAACAAACATTTATTAAGCATTAATGGTATTCCAGGCACAGTGGCCAGTGATGAGGATGCCACCAAAGGCTAAAACAGACCCTGTCCTCAAGGAGTGGACATTCTAAAGGGGGAAACAACATGTCAATAATCCACACAGAACACATACACACACACACACACACACAGTAGATAGAAGGTAATCTGAAAGTGGAAGACACTAGCAATCGAGGGGACCAGGAAAGGCTTCATACAGGAGGTGGAATTGGAGGTGAGTCTTGAAGGAAGATGGGGAAACTTGATGTTTTTATTTGTCCTTTATTTTCAAAGAAGACCAGTGACATCATAAGGTAAGGACCCAGAGCATTCTAGGCATGGGAAATAGCCCATACAAAGGCACAGAGATGGGAGATGGCGAATCTTGTGGCTGGTAGGCCAGTGTGACTGGATCATAGAGTGTGGGGAGGAGAGTAATGTGTAAAAAGACTGGATGGGTAGGAATGGACCAGGTTGTAAAGAGCTTTAAATAACAAACAGCATTTTATCTTTGATCCTGGAGATGATAGGAGCCACTGCAGTTTATTCAGCCAGAGAGTAACCAAGGTCAGGCCTGTACTTTAGGAAAATCTCTTTGGCAGCTGAGTGGAGGCTGGATTGGAGAAGAGAAAGCCTGGAGGCAAGACACCAACGTAGTAGTAATTAGGAGGCTATTGCAATGGTCCAGTTAGAGGTGATGATGATCTGAACTAGGGTGGTGGCTGTGTGAGTGGACAGAAGGTGATATTTACAAGAGATGTTGTAAAAGTAAAAACAACAAGATTTGTCAATTTACAGATGAGAAAACTGAGGCAAATGGCAATGAGTGGGTGACAGTGATCAGCTGAGGATGACATCAGAGGTGCCAGGAGCTGGCACCAGATAGTTGCCCCAGGGGAGGCTGGGACCCTGCCTTTCCTCTCCTTTTTGTGCATTTCTGCAGCATTGATAATCGTGACAGTTAAAAATTTATATAGAACCTACTATTTGTCAGGCACAGTGCTCAGCGCTTTACAGTCATTTTCTCACTAGATTTTCACAATAACCCTGGGAGGTAGGGACATTTATTATTCTCATTTTACTGTTGTGGAAACTGAGGCAAACAGCAGTGAAGTGATTTGCCCAGGGTCATACAGCTAGTAAATGTCTGAGGGGGGATCTGAACTCGAGTCTCTCTAAGCCCAGGTCCAGCTCTCTATCCAATGTGCCACCCAGCTGCCCCGATTAGCTTTACCTTCGACAATCTGCTCTGCTATGGTTCTGCTCAGTGGAATCCTGGGGGCACTCTCCCCATTCCCTTCTACCTCCCCATAGCAGCATCAGTGTCCCTCTACTACCTTTGGCCACACCCCCAGGGAGCAGAGAAATCTGGGGTAGAGAACGACCCCTTGAATCAGTGGTTTCCTTCTCCTTCCGTGTCTTCTGATTTCTTTCCCACAAGCAACTTCAAGAATCAGTCTCAGCAGATTCCAAGTCTCTGCCCACCCTGCTTCTCTGTCCTTAGGATCTTAAGACCAGAGATCTAGAGAGAGGAGGGGCCTTGGAGACCATCTAAAACAACCCCTACCTCACTTTGCAGAAGAAGACTCTGGGGCCTTGGAAAGGGACCTTCCTCAGTACTAAGAGTTTGAGGCGGCATCTGAACACGTGACCTCACTGTGCCCTCTGGACCTCCTGTCCTTTTGTTAGCAAACTATCTTTCCTATTGGATTGTGCCCGTTCCCTGGAAGTAACCCTCTTTAAAGATTATTGATATGTTGTTTTTATGTCATTTTCATTTCCCGTTATCTTGCCCCATTCCCCACTTCATAAGTCATCCCTTATCACACGAAATATAAAATAAAGAGGAGAAAAGCAGATGAACACAACTGACCAGTCCAGTTGGATAGTAAATGCAATATTGCACATTCACAGTGTGGACAGCTAGGTGGCACTATAGTGCACAGATTGCTGGGCCTGGAGGCAGGAAGACTCACCTTTCTGAGTTCAAATCTGACCTCAGACCCTTCCTATCTGTGTGACCCTGGCCAAGTCACTGAGCTCTGCCTCAGTTTCCTCATCTGTAAAATGAGTTGAAGGAAATGGCAAACCACTCTAGTATCTTTGCTAAGAAAATCCCAGATGGGGTCACAAAGAGTCAGACATGCCAGAAATGACTCAACAATAATGATCCACACTCACTGTCCCTCACCTCTGTATAGAAGAAAGGGAGATGGATATGTAGTGACAGTCATTCCCCCTCGTTCTATCCATTTACATTGTCCTTGTCTGAGTAGTTTTCTCGGCTATGCATTCCTCGTGTTGTACAAGTCAGGAAATTACTTTGTCCATATGCATATATTATTTATTTATTTGTGTTCGTTGCCTTTCCCAAGTAAAATCAATCAATCAATCCATAAGCATTTATTAGTTACCTAGTGTGTGTAAAGGCTTGGGGTGGGACAAAAAAAAAAAAAAATAAGCCCTACCCTTGCAGAGCTTTTATTCTTGAGGACAGGGACTTTTATTTTGTTTTTTCTATCTCTAATGCCAAGCATGGCACCTGGAATCGAGTAGGTGCCTCATAAATGCTTGTGAAATTGACTTGAAGGGCTAAGGTACACAGTAGGGCTGAGATCACATTACTAAAGCAAGCCTCAGCCTCACCATGCCGCCATCCAGAAGGTTTTTACTGGACTTGCAAGTCATATCCTAAGATACTTCAGGACCCTGGACTAACCCTTGTCCTGAGTCACCACCTGCTCCCTGAAGATGGCCTTTCCTGAACTCTGTCCACACAGATTGGAAACTCCTCTGAGTCATCTAGGGGCACTGGGATACTGTGTGACTCCCCTCAGATCACATAACCTGTATGTGTCAATGCTGGGACGTGAACCCCAGTGGTTCAGACTCTAAGTCTGGCTCTTTTTTGCCACTGTGCTACCTTTCTCCATCTCTCAAAGCCCACCTCTTCCAGGAAGTCTTCCCAGACCAGTCAAATTCTCAGAGCTCTCACCCTTCTCTGACTCCTTACCGCCTTCATGGCTCCATTTGGTACCTGGATAATAAGTGTATTGTTTGCTATCCATATATTGTTGGATAGGATACATACATATCCATGTTTGTAAATGTTGTCACCCCATCTACCCCATAGCCAAAGACTAGGGGATGCCTCCTCTGGCTCTTCATGTCCCTCCAGCCCCCAATATCTAGCACAGAACTTAACCAATTGGTTAAAAATCCTGGACTCAAAAGATCATCATTTTAAAGTTGGAAGGGACCCTAAGCATCACCTTGTCTCTCCCTTGCCTGATGTCGGCTCACCCCAATAATAAATGTCAGAGGAAGAATTTGAAGTTTTGGATGCTAGGCCCAGTTGGCTATAATTATGATTACTTGGATTCTTTACAGCTCTCAAGCAAATGCATTTGGAGAATGGGGACAATTTGTTGTTGAGACTTTTTTGGGACCAAGTGACAAGAGATTGAAAGAGAGAGGAGAAGCTGGTGACCTGGGAGCCACCTGTCTTTCTCAAACCCAGCAGCTGAACAGAGAGAACAAAAACCAGTGGAGGGGGAGGTTGGGGGAGATGGGAGCCAATGTAAATAGGTCGGCCATCCCGGCTGGCCAAGGCTGGGGCCAAGAATAATCCCCAAAGGATTGGCTCTTCCTTCCTCTGCAGGAAGCTGAGGATGGGCCAGGGCTGCCATCGGAATTTCCGAGCTGTGGGGACCACACTGGGGAACGGATTTTTTTCCCTTGCCTTCATCCGATGGAATTGGAACTCAACTTCCCTTAGAACATTTTCTCCCCTGGAAGGAAGTGCTTAATTTAGACCTGTATGTACCCTTTGGAGAAAGATTCCTGGGGTCTGGAGGAGACTATGGGGCTGAATGGATGTGGCATGTGGGTAATGCCCCCCAAATGTTCTGAGGGAACTGAGGAAGTCCACTACTAGTTATAGTGACTAGAAAGGAGAGGAGAGGGAGAGAAGAAGCAGAGACGAAGAGATAGAGAGAGACAGACGGATGGAGACAGGAACAGACAGCTAGACAGACACCTACAGAGAGACAGACAGGCAGACAGAGAGAACAAGAAGAGGACAACATCTGTGTCCCACCAGACAAACCATCCAGCCAACCTAGCTCTTTTATTGCTTCACAAATGGAAACTATACCATTAGAGATTTATTCCTTTGGGTTGGAATAAAGTTTAGGTGATTCTTGGCAGTTTGAAGGGACTTGATGCCTAGAAAATGGACGTGAGTGAAGTGGGTCACAGAAGGCACTGAACTCCAACATCTTCCATGTCACAATTCTGTCCTGAAGAACAAGTATATTTCAGTATTCTCTACTTATAGTGATCAATAGAAAAGGATATTTAAGGCAAGAGAGACCAGAGCATGTTTGTAGCAGGTAGAAGGAATGAGAAGGAAGGGTGAGGAGAGAGAGAGAGAGAGAGAGAGAGAGAGAGAGAGAGAGAGAGAGAGAGAGAGAGAGAGAGAGAGAGAGGGAGAGAGAGAATAGAGAAGGGGAAAGGAGAAGAGAGAAGAGGAGGAGAGGAGAAGACAGAAGAGGAGAGGAGAGAGAGAGTTATGAATGGTCAAGGTCTTGAGCCAGCCCTGTGATGTAGTAGCCAAAAGAACTACTGTGACCTTTAGCTGCATTAAAAAACACAGTGTCCAGAAGCAGGGCAGGTTAAGCAATGGTTCCACTCTTCTCTACTTTGGTCAGACAACATCTGTAGGGCTGGACCCATTTCTGAGGAGTCCCTTTTTGAAGGATTATTGGAAAATTGGATGGAGTGCATTCAAAGGAGAGTGACCATTATGGGGAGGGAGAATCCAAATCATGTTATCTGCAGATAAGTCGAAGAAGCTGGAGATAGTCTGTAGAAGAAAAGGTTAAGGGAGAATATTGTTGTGTTGGTCAGTGATTCAGTCACATCTGACTCTTCATGGTCCCATGGACCATAGCACACCCTGTTCTTTTGTTATACACTATCTTCCCAAGTCTGTCTGAGTTCATGTTTGTTACTTTCATGAAGATGCTACAGTGTTGTTAATTTTAAATTGTTCCTCTGGTTCTGCTCACTTCACTCTGGATCAGTTCATACTAATCTTCCCAAACTTCTCTAAAATCATACCTTTCATCATTTCTTATGGCTCAATAATATTACATTTTGTTTATATACCATAATATATTTAACTATTTCTCAGTTTATGGAAATTCTCCTTAGTTTCTACTTCTTTGTTACCATAAAAAGAAGTGCTGTTCATCTTTAAGGAGGTATATCTATGGGCATCTCAGTGGTACAGTGGATAGAGTGTTGGGTCTGGAATCAGAAAGACCTGAGTTCAAATTTAGCTTCAAACACTTCCTAGTTGAGTGACCCTGGACAAGTCATTTCACCTTTCTGTGCTTCAATTTCCTCAACAATAAAATAAGGATAACGGCACCTACCTTCCAGCATTATTGTAAGGATCAAATGATACAACCTTTGTAAAGCATTTAGCACAGTTCCTGGAGTATAGTAGGTGCCATACAATGTGGTTGCTAGTATTACAATTGCATGGATTCTTTTCCTCTTTATTTGATCTCTTTGTAACCCATTCATATTTCTGCGGCTCCCTGATCTCATGGATGAGAATACTTCTTCCAGGGAGGCCAATCACAGCCCATCGTTGTCCTCCTAGTCTGTATGATTCTCCTCCATGTTTCCCCTTAAAACTGCTGTAGTGCATTTAAGTTCTGCGTGAAACCAAGGTCCTCTCTCCCAGATGACTTCATATTTACTCTCTTTCTATTCATTCTGCTTGTATTTGAATCTAGACTTTTTGTCTCTTCTGTGAGAATATAAGCTTTTGGAGATTAAGGATTGTCTTCAGTTTTTTGTTGATGTCAATAAGGATTTATTAACTGTCTACTATGTGTTAGGCACTGTGCTAAACAGTGTCTACCCTTAGGGAACTCACAGCCTAATGGGAGAGACAGCATGCAAACAACTCCACAGGCAGTTAGATGGAGCAGGAAGGGTCACCTAGCACCCAGGTCTCTTCCCATCCCTTCCCTTCCCTTCCCTTCCCTTCCCTTCCCTTCCCTTCCCTTCCCTTCCCTTCCCGAGTGTTAGGCTTGCAGTGAGAAAAATCTGATTTCAAATCTGGCCTCAGATGATACCAGCTGTGTGACCTGGGGCAAGTCACTTAACCTCTCAGCCTCAGTTTCCTCATCTGTAAAGTGAGGATGATGATGATAATAGCATTGACTTCCCAGTGTTGTCATAAGTATCAAAGGTGGTAATGTTTGTAAACCGTCTTGCAAACCTTAGTGATAGATAATTTTTCTAGCTACTATTATAAACAAGATCTTTAAAGTATAAGTGATATTGGTACTGTTTGACACTGGAAGCCCTTTACAGCTTGGCTCCAGTCTGCCCTTCCAGCCTTCTTGCCCATCATTCCCCTACAGTAACCCTCTTGCTGTTCTTACACTTTCCTCCTTTGCAGTCGCCATTCCCCATAACTAAAACGTGCTTTCTAGAATCTGTGGTTCCCTTCAAAGCTCAGCCCCAATGCTCCCTCCTAGATGAAGTCTTTCTTGCCCAGCTTCAACTTTGCTTTTATCTCCCCTCCAATAAAAATCTTGAATTTATTTTGCACATACTTACAGATGTTGTCCTTCCTTGAGAGAATGTAAGCTTCTTGAGAACAGGGATTGTTTCTTCTCTGTGTCTGTATTTCCAGTGCTTAGCACAGTCCCTGGCACATAGGAGCTGCTCAATAAATACTTGATTGATTCACATGACCTTCTGGAAAATGGAGATGGGATAACACCTGCTGCAAAGGGTGATTATAAGGGTCAAACCATACGATGTCTGCAGTGTACTTTGTGGGCCTGAAAGGTCAATAAATGTCAGTCATACTGGTGGTCATGATGATGATGATGATGGGTAGTGTTGGTGGTTATAATGGTGGTGGTGGTGGTGATGATCGTGAATATGGTGGTGGTGGTGGAGGTGGTCATGATGGTGATGGTGATGGTAATGGAGGCGGTGGTTATGATGGTAGTGGTGGTGGTGATGGTGGTGGTGGTGGTGATGGTGGTGGTGGTGGTGGTGATCATGATAATGGTGGTGATGATGAGGAAGAGGAGGAGAAGGAGAAGCAGGAGGATATTATAGAGAGAACTCTAGCCTTTTAATCAGTTAGTTGGGTTCAAATTCCAACTCAGACACTTATTAGTAGGTTGTTTAACCTCTCTGTTCCTGAATTATCTTATCTTTGAAATGAGAGGGTTGGATTCAGTGGCCTCCAATGACATTCTGTCCAGCTCTTAAGCTATATGCCTACGTCAGCGGTGGTGGTAATGATGTCTCCCTGACAGCACACTTAACAGCTTGCTGGATTTGGAATCATGAAGACCTAGGTTCAAACTTGATTTGGTCATGTCAGTTAGTCAATGCACACTTGCTAAGTGCCTACTATGTGCCAGGCACTATGTCACAAACACTTCTCTCTCAGCTGCAGTTTCCTTATCTATAAATTGATGGGGTTGGACTAGATGGCTTCCGAGATCCTTTCTGGCTCTATTTCCATGATCCTACAGCTTAGCAATGAACACTTAATTAAATTAGGAGAGATTTGTGACTTAGCCTCTTGCCATTGAACTGTTTGGGGGGCCTCCAGCCTTCATTGGGAGATTACTAAAGGCATTAGAGAGGAGGTGGGAGTCAGGGAGTTAGCCTTGGTCTCTTCTCTCTGTCTCTGTCTCTTCCTCTTTCCTCTTTTTCTTTCTCTCAGTCTCTCTATCCCTCCTCTCTTGTCCCCCCCTCCATCTCTGTCTGTCTCTCTCTCTCTCTCTCTCACACACACACACATATACATATACATATACCCTAAGCTTTTTCTTTTCTGGTTTAATTTTTCTCCATATGCCCCCCCAAGAGTTTGTTAGTTTGTCAGCTAAATAAACACTTGCTTTGGCAAAACTCATTGGCTCTGTTGGCAGCTAGCTACGTGACCTTGGGCAAGTCATTCCCTTCTCTGGGCCTCAGTCATCATCATAATGTGGGGGGTTGGTCCACACTAGATAACCTCTAAGGTCCACACTAGATGACCCTCTGTTCTAACATTCTCTGGAGCTATGACAATGAATACTTAAATGCTTCCTTTCTTTGAGGAACTGATGGGAGAATCCATTTTTTAAAGAGGAAAATTCTGTCTGGACATGAACTGTTCCTCCTGCTGAGTGGTTTGGGGAACCCCTGGGGATTTCATCCTCTTGTTAAACCTCTCCCAGCTGACCAAATTTGCTCTGGCCTTGTCTGCCTTCTCAGACCCCTCAACCCTCTCAGGCTCCCCAAACCATCCTGTTTGCCTGACTGCTCTTGTTCTTGACCTCATGTCCTGAGATCAGACGGCCCAGCAGCTTCCTCCCTAAAGCAAACAGTAAGCCAGTCTTGGGGCTCCCCGCCCAGAAGAGGGTGAGAAACAAGGGGAGGTGAACCCTTCCCTTCCAGGACTATTGCTTCTTTCCTTTAGGACCATGGAACATGGGAGCTGGAAGGGCTTTACCCTCAGAGAAGCAGGAAGACCCAAATCTTGTCTATGACTCTTGTGAGCTGTGTGACTTGGAAAAAAACTACTTAGTTTTCTCATTTGTAAAATGAGTATAATGATACCTGTAATGATATTCTCATAGGTCCGGTGTTATGCTCAAAAGAGATTTTTAAACTTGAAAGTGCTATGTAAATGCTATGTAGCAGTTTTTGTTTGATAGAGCTCTCCTCATTTTATCTTTAATGGTCTTTTCAGTTGGGCTTCTTGCCTGTTTTTCCTAGGTTTACTGTCTACTTCCCTTAGGTTTCCTACCTTTAGCCCAAATACATGGTTGCTTCACATAAATTTGTTGTGAGGAAATAGTTTTGTACACTCTAAAGCAATGTATAAATGCCAAGTCCAGTGGAAAGATCATTGACTCTAAATTCAAATCTTGCCTGGGATGCTTTCAACGTGGTGTAGGGTAATGCAATGCCCACAGCAGTCACTATGGATACTCAGACATATTTCCAGGTTAAATTTGGAAAATATAAACTCTCTTCCTCAAAGACGGAATCAAGATATTTATTCAGATGCCAGAAAGCCAGTTCCACCATGGTAACAAGGAAGTTTGTACATATTACCAATAGAGGGAGGACTGCCATCCCCAAGCCTTCCCTTTGTCAGGCCTCCCCCAAACTAGCTCCCTTAGGCAAAATCACTCCCTCTCTCACTCATGCTAACTGCTCTGCTCTGTCTGCTGCCTCCCTTTCAGCTCCACCTCACTATCCCTTCCTGCTCCATCCATTCAGCAAACTCCTACCATGGGCTCCATATGACTTAAGGTGTGGCCTTGACCCGAGTTCAAAGCAGGTTACATGCACCTATTAAGGGAAGGGGAAGATCTTCAAATTCCCTTACCATGACACCTGGACACCCTTGGTCAGATGACTTAACTTCCCTGGGTCCTAATTTCCCAAACTGTAAAATAAGAGGGTGGGAGTTGGATGAGATGGCTTTTGAGGGCCCTTCCAGATAGAGGCCCACCCTCATCAATGTGAGTTTTTGAATGTATTATTAGTGTAGGGAAACAATGAGGTTTTGTGTTGTTTGAAACTCAGTGTGAAAGTGAAGGGTTTTATTGCTGGGTGATATATGTAATAAAGGCGGGACTGTGCCTTCACTCAGCCTTTTGTTCCTACTCAACTGTATTTGCATGCTAATTAAAGAGGATCTTGGGAGTAAGGTTTATCTCAGTGCTTGTGCCTCCACACAGCTAGTGTGTGTTTGTATGTGTGTTTTGTAGACAGATTCCTCAAAGCAAGTTTTAAGAGCAGAGGCTTGTGATCATTAAATGGAAGTTACAAGATATTTCCTACCCTTAAGTCAAATAGTTATATGAGACTATGGACTTTGAATCAACACAAAGCAGCTCAAAGAATAGAATGTTTTTTACCTTTTTCTTTAGAAAAAATCCAGACCTGTGACTTCATTAGTGTTGGGAATGCTCTTGAGTCATGCAGTAAGTTTCTTCTAGTCCTTGGTAACTTCTGTTTTTAGAGAGTTGCCTGGATATTCAGGGTTTGAATGACTTTCAGAGGCAAGACTTGATCCTAGATCTTCTAGACTCTCAAGTCTTTAATGATGTGACCTTTTAAATTTAGCTCGAGCTTTAAATTTACTAATTGTGTCTCCTGACTGGCTGGGTGTGGTAGTTTATTGCTTTTGGCTGAACACTAAAAGAGCTATAGTTATCTCTGTCAGAGGGAGGCTTTTAAGTCACTGCATCCAGGTTGGTGGGAGCAAAGAGTAAAAACTGGGTTCAAGAGGCTTAGCCGATGATAGAAAAGACTAGCTTGGCAACCACATCACTGAGATGTGTTGTCCAGCACAGAAATGGTGTGCCCAGGGAAGGGAAAAAGGGAACAAGCAATTATAAGGACCTACTATATGAAGTTATTGGGATAGTTAGTTATCCTGTGCATTGATGCAGATCCCAGACCCCCAGCTTAGAAAATAATGGTGAAGAGTTAAATGGTGAAAAAACTCATTGTCCTGTGGCCTGCCTGGTGGGGAGACTCTTCACACTTTGTCTGCTTAGGGACTTTAGTCAGTTACGAAGTCTATACTCAAAAATCCTTCCAAGTTGGTAGGATTTTCTAGGGTTTGTGTTCAGCTAGCACAGGTTTAGAGGACTTAGGGTCTCATCTGCCAGGATTTGGGGTATGGGGTTGATGGTTGCTTTCCAATATATGAAGACAGATTAGATTTATTCTACTTGGCCTCAGAGGTCAGAACTAGGATCAGTGGGTGAACGTAACAAGGAGCAAGATCACAGCTCAACATACAAAAGAATGTTCTAATAACTTGAATTACTCAACAATGGAACACGCTCCTTTAGAGGCAATGAGTTCCCCATTTCTGGAAATGTATAATTGGTGGCTGGATAGCCCAGTCACATGGATGCTCTAGAGGGGATCTATCAGGGAGGAGCTTAGATTGGATGATTTCTTGGATTGCTTGCAAGCCTTAAGCTCTAGAATTTATGGTTCCCCCAAAACTTCCCTGAAGGGGAGTCTGCTCTGCCTATTCTTGACCTTGGGATTGTGAGGAGGAAAATGGCTCTCAGAAGTTCCCAGATCAATTAACTAACAAAATATTATGTGCCTGTTGGATGAAGGAAACATCCTCAGGCACCAGTCACATAGGCTTGTCATCTTGACTGCAGTTTGGACCTACTTCAAATACTTAATAGTTATGGGACACTGAGCAAACCATTCTTTGATTCTCAGTTTTCTCATTTGTAAAATGGGCATAATAAAGAGAGAAAAAACCCAGTGGCAAGAGCTCCAGAATTAGACTGACAGCCTGAGAGATCCTACGTAGCAGGGACTTGGGATTCTCAGTTCTTCGCACTGAGATAGCTAGATGGGGCAGTAGATAATGGGATAGTAGAACTGATGGTGAGGAAGACCTGAGTTCAAATCTAGATTAAGCTATTTCCTAGCTGTATGACCTCAGGCAAATCACCTAGCCTCTGTTTGCCACAATATCTTCATTTGTAAAATGGGAATAGTAATGGTAGCATTTACCTCCCTTGGTTGTCGTGAAGATCAAATGAGATAATGTTTGTAAAGCGCTTTGTAATCGAAGTGTTATATAAATGCTACTCATTGTTATAATTAAAGTGCTATAAATGTTAGCTTTTCCCATTTTTGTTTTTAGAAGTCCACCCCTCCAGAGCTAACTTGGGACCTGGGGTGACCACTGTTATCACTATATGTGTAAACGGAGGAAAACCTGTAATTTTTTTGGTATCTGGTGGGACACAAATGGGACAGCTAGGTGGTGAAGTGGACAGAGTTTGGGGTCTGGAGTCAGAAAAATTCCTTTTTCTGAGTTCAAATTTGATCTCAGATACTTCCTAGCTGTGTGATCCTGGGCAAGTCACTCAACCCCTTTTGCCTCAGTTTCCTCAGCTGTCAAATGAGCTGGAGAAGGAAATGGCAAATTACTCCAGTATCTTTGCCAAGAAAACCCCAAACGGGCCCACCAAGAGTTGGACATGAGTGGAAAATGATTAAAGAGGCACAAATTCTGTCCCCTCCCAAAGCAAATGGCAAGAAAGCTGCCTCTTCCAGACTCTGGGACTCTGTAGGCCATTGGTGGGGAGTCTATAATGAAGGGGCAGGGCTGGTCCTAATTATAGTCTGGCCAGTGTGCAGAAATAGGCAACGTGCTACAGGGAGGAAGGGGGAAGGAAAGCGAATCAGCACTTATAAAGCACTGTGCTGAGTGTCTCACAAAAGCCCTCTTATTCAATTCTCACAACAACCCTGCGAGATCAGTACTATTATTATCCCCAGTTTACAAAAGAGATAACTGAGGCAGACAGAAGTGAAGCAACTTGTTTAGGGTCACACAGCTAGCAAGTGTCTGAAACTGGATTTGAACTCTGGTCTTCCTGATTTCAGGCCCTTCATTGGGTTACAGGGACCACAGGGGTCCATCACGTCCTTCCTCCCCATTACCATCATCATCATCATCATCATCATCGAAGGGAGAAACACTTTGGGTCTTCCCCCTTTCAGAAAGCAGTGATGAGTTACAATATTTTCTGCCAAAAAAAGAAAAAAAGTAATTTGATAAGGGTCAGTTAGATAGATGTGGATAAGGTGAAGGATTTGGGGTCAGGAAGACGTATGCGAATCCTCCCTCAGGCATTTCCTAGTTGTGTAACCTTGGGCAGGTTCCTTAATCTTTCCCGGTCTCAGTTTCCTCAACTATAAAATGGAGATAATAATACCTCTCTCGCAGAGTTGTGAGGATCAAATGAGGTAAAGACATATAAAGTGCTTTGTGAAAGTTCAAGTGATAAAAGTGTTATTTTAATTAAAAGAAAATAAAGGTTTTTTTTTATCCTTACCAGACTGAAATGGATGAGAGGAAAATAGACTTATTTGCAATGTGTTCTGTTTATTGACACAGGAAAATGAGCAAATACCATGCAATATCCAGTTTTTCTGAAATGTACTTAAAAAGAATTTCTCTTATCTGTTCCATCTTTTGTGTCCATTCCTCAAATCTCACATCTTTCCTAGGGAAATGAGGAAAAGGATTTTGCCAAAAGACATACGAGGTACAGGTGCTTTTTCTAGATCATTTATTTCATGGAAATATTTTATGATATGAAAAAAAACCCACCTTCTAAAAGAGCTGTTTTTTAGAGAAGAGAGATAATTCACATGACTTGTCTTTTCATATTTAGTTCCAGAGATAAGATCACCAGAATCCTTAGTGTACAAAGTGTTTTTTATCTTGTTTTGTTTTTAATTATTTTAAAGCTATCTATTTAACAAGATAAGGACAAACTTTGAAAGAATGGATGACTGATACCAGTTTTCACAAACCATATCAAAAATGAAGCACATCTAGTCTCAGACACTTATTAGCTGTGTGACCCTGGGCAAGTCACTTAGCTCCCATTGCCTCCAAAAAAACCCAAAACAAACAAACAAACAGAAAAGAAACCGCTTTCTTGTGATTAAAAAAAGAGAGAGATTAGATAGCAGATTTGGCAGCCACAAGACCCAAGCTCCTTTATGTCTGCTGTTAAATATGTCTCTGTCACTTGCCTCTCTGGGGCAAGTTAGTTTCCCCATCTGTAAAATGACAGGTTGAATTAGAGATGAACCCCAGTGTCACTTCCACATCTAACATCCTTAGGCTGCGCACTGAGGCTCAGCCCTCTGTAGCATCTCTCTCTGAGTGCTGGTAGGAGCTATTTCCATGGGATTGTTACATTTTCAGTGTGAACATTTACATCCAGATACAAATCAGAGCTTGTTGTATTTTGTTGGTTGTCTAGACTTAAGAAAGCAATGGAGAAAATTTTAATAATGCAAATTGAATTGAAAAGTGCATTATGGGTAAATTCCATATATTCAGTCACTTACATCTCAGTGTCCCAGCAATTCCTGGGTCATCACTGTTTGTCTTGACCTGTGTCTTGCCGCTAGACTTCAGTGACTCAGGAGGTGAGATGAGGCTGATGACTTTGTGCAGCTCTGCCTCACTTAAATCCAATTCAGGCAAGTCCAGACATCACCTGTGATATTAGTGGTCCTCTGAAAATGAAGGACGGACAAGGCTACAAATGATACATGAGTGGTTGACCTGCCTTGGTAGAGGGAATTTATACAAAGGGAATCCCTAATCTGATGAAATCACAGGCTCCTACCAGCTGATAAAGGCTTTTTCCCCAAATAGGTGATAAGCAATGAAGAGAGTACTATGCTTGGAGTCCAGAAGTCCTGGGTAATGTGGCCCATAGGCCACTCGGTCTCTCTAAGTCTCAGGCAGCTTTCTAGGATGGTTAGCTCTATTGGGTTTGATCGGTTTCATTTAGAAAGAGTTCCAATGATGGGAGCTCACAATCAATCCTTGATATATTGATATGTAGCTTTGCTCAGTCATGCTGAGGGATCCTAGAGTCTCTGCCCTCAGGCAGCTCCCAGTCCAATTCAGGAGATAAGATTTACCCCTGAGAAGTCAGCTAAGGAGGAAGACCGAGATGTGCATGAGCATATGTTTGGGTCTGATATTGAATGTGACACTTTGCTGGGTTCTGTAGAGGACCCACGGAGAGCAAAGAATGTGTCTGAGTTCTTGGGTCCTTGGGTTCGTGCCTGAGAATGGTGGGAAGCAGTGGGCGGTCTGGAGGGAGAACTAGAAATAAAACTAATTCGTGGCAATGAGTCGGAGTTTTTGGTATTCCGTGCTTCGCCCAGGGCTCCAGGGACTGAGACACAGGGCACAAAGACTGCTTTGTCAGAGGTGGAAGAGGGGCAGAGGATTGGGAGGAGTGGAGGCCAGGGCTCTGCGGAGGACCCTCTCCACTCCCTCTGGGGCACTGGGGAACTTCTGACTCCAGAGCCCAAGCCAGCTGGACCAGCCCCCAGGGCCTTAACCCATTGCTCTTCTCCTCGTGTGGGAAATGCTTAATCCAAGCTAGCCCTGATCTGCTGCTGGCTTGGACGCTACCCACAGGGCCTCGCATGAGGAGGCAGCGTCATGAACTGAATGACCATCGTCCCTTCAGGTAAGTGTCCTTCCAAGATCAGATGCTACACTGTCCTTGGGATGTTTCCTTACTATTAGTAACCATACTTTAACCTTATTCTAACCCTATTCTAAACTTACTTTAAATTTCCCTAAACTCTAAATCACTTGGCCTCTGTCTCAGTTTCCTCATATGTAAAATGGGGATTATAATGGCACTGACCTCCCAGGGTTATTATAAGGATCGAATGAGATAATACATACATACATACATACATGCATACATATAAAACTCTTTGCAAATCTTAATGTTCCACATAAATGATAGATATTATTAACCCAACCCGAGATTAATTGCTAATTCACTTCCTAATAAAGCTCTTACTATGTGCCAGATGTGGTGCTAAGCCTGTAAATACAAAGCGAGGGAAAAAACCTCTTCTTGCCCTTAAGAAGCTCACAGCCTAGTGACGAGATAAGCAGAGAAACATCATTCAGACCAGGTGACTACGTGAGGGCAGAGAAAGGGACCATTTGGGAGATGCCATGAAGGTAGAATTGATAAAACCTGGAAATTGATTGGCTGGGGATCACAAATTTAGAGCTAAAAGGGGCCTCAGCAGCCATCTGGTCTAAACTCTCATTGTACAGATGGGGAAACTGAGGCCTGCAGTTGTTTAGTGACTTGTCCAAGGTTACCTAGGCAATAGCTGTCAGAGGTGGGATTTGCACTCAGATCCTCTGGTCTCTGGAGGTAGAGCTCCTCCATCAAACCATAATGTGTTACAGTGGTCTCTCCCTGCTCTGAATTTATGAACAACTGTGGAGTTGGAGAAATAGGGCTTCTGGAATCATGACTGTCTGCACTAAGAGACAGTGAATGAAAAAGTCTTAGGGAGACAGTTGGAGTTTCCTGGACTATTTCTGCTCTAGAAATATCCTGACTTTTTCTGGATCTGTGGGTGGTTCGGAACCACAGAAATGTACAAGCCGCAGCCAAGGGAAAGTCAGCAATCATTTATTAATTCCCCCATTGTCCTCTGTGTAAGTAGGAGGGAGATTATGTTGAAATCACTCTCCCCTTTTTAACCACCTCTGGGGGCTTTTCTAGGGAGTCTTTCTTCTTTGGGATTAAACAAAAAGGAAGCATTTATACTGGCTCCTTAGGGAATCTTAGAGGCTCCAAGTTGAGAGGGAGTACATAAGTGCACTGCTGACCTGGATTTGAATTCTACCTCTGTGTGACCTTGGCGGGAGGGGTGGGGGGTGTGTGGGGGGGTGGGGCGGGAAGAGAACCTGGACTAGTTTCTTAATCTGTCTGTTTGTGGTTTTGTCATCTTTAAAACGACTGGACCAGACTAGAAAGCTGTTGACAATCCTCCGAGCTCTAAATTTATGATTCTGTGATCTGGCTGGTCTGGTTAGGGTCAGGGGGTCAGGGTACCTGTACCTGGGCAAAACTGCCTTCTACAGCATATCAGACAAATGATCATCTGCCCTGAGAACCCACTTGCCTACTTTCACATGTAGCTCCTGATTTCCCCCCCTGGGGCTGAGGATAAGAAAACAGAGCTATAACTAGTAGTGGACTAGAGTAGGGGCATCCTGAAGAAGGGGTGATACTGAGCAATGGAGAGACATGTCCCCCGGAGGGTACAAATGCCCAGTCCCTAACCCGCATCTCCCTCCTCCAGGGACCAAAGAAGGCAGACTCTGGGAGGAAGGGGCTACAATGGCAGGTGATCCTGGGGTCCTGGGAGGAGGTCAGGGTGGTCACACTTCCAGGGTGGGCAGGAGGAACAAATGGCCGCTGAGGGGCAGGGGGGGTGCTTCCCTTTATCCTCCAAGGCTGGTGCCCTGGACAATGAGCCATTCGTCCACCCTAATTATACCTCTGAAAACGGTAAGTCTTTTTCTAAGGAAAATTAAGATTGCTTCGAGCTCTTAAAGGCAACTAGAGCTGTTGTCCCTCATTCTTCTTCACTGGGCGATGAGGGGGAAGAGCATTTACTCTGGACTCAGAGGAACTGGGTTCAGTTCCTACCTTTAACATTGGGCTTAGTCATTTCTCTCTGGTCTTTAGTTTCTTCATCTATAAAAAGAGGGGATAGAACCGTCCCTTCCACCTGGAGTTCTAGGATCCTGTGAACCTCAGCTTTTCTTTCCCAGACTAAGCAATCTCATTTTCTCGTTTGTCAAGAGCCCAAGGACCTTCACCTCACTGGTTACCGTCCTCTGTGTTTTCTTCAGGTTCTTGATGGCTTTCTACTTCTTGTTGAGTCTTTTTCACTTGTTTCTGACTCTCTGTGACCCCATTGGGGGTTTTCTTGGCAAAGATACTGGAATGGTTGGCCATTTCCTTCTTCAGCTCATTTGACAGATAAGGAAACTAAGGCAAACACTGTGAAGTGCCTTAATAAGTGTCTGAATCTGGATTTGAACTCAGAAGTTCTTCAGAAGGGCCCGTAATATGTACATGGTTGTGTGCGTGTTGCCTCGTTCGTTGGACAGGGAACTCCTTGAGGGCAGGAATAGTGTTTTTGACTTTCTTTGTATTTCTAGCACTTAGCAGGCACCTGGCATGGAGTGTGGTCTTGATGGATGCTTGTTGACCAGTTCACTGACTGACACCCACAAGCTTCCTCCCAGAGTTGCTCTTACTTCAGAGTCCCTTTTCCTGAAGTCTTGAGTTGGAATTCTGTCTCTCTAGACGGCTGGGAAGCCTCAGTACGTGGGCTTTGGTGTCTCTATTTCTAGAATGAGGAGGTATGACTCGATGATCTATAAGTTGGATTTCATTGATAAGTCCTAGGATATCAGTGTACTACTGATGTTGCATCGACATTCCAGTTTTCAATTTTTTTCCCCTTTTTCTTCATTTGCTTGGGTTGGAATAGCACCTTTTAAAGTACTAAGTAGGAAGTAACCTCTGACAAGCTTTTATAAAATGTCCCTTGTTTGTTGACCTTGAATAACTTAGTATTTGGAAATAATCACGATATCCAGGCCTGGGGGAGATACTTGAAAAGACAATGCTTTGACCTCTCCAGGAGCACAGAGAACTTTCCAGAATTGAGGACTGCGGACGTACATGCCAATATAATCAGCACAGTTGACTTTCTAGGGACAAAAATATTTAACTGGGGGAAGCGTCTAACAGAAGTCATCCCAGGAAGTGTGGACCCAGAGCTCCCCAAAAGTTTCCAGGGATTCTGTGGATATGGAAACTCAGTCCTGGGGCCCTTTGGAGCTGACAAACTTGGTTGTTTTCATTCATTTAGCTCAGCACTGAAAAGGCCTGTCATTTTGAGATGACAGGGTGGTCCCCTTATTGTCTATGGAGTAATAAGAGTGGATAAATTAATGAATTTTTAAAAGGAGTATCCCTACTCTCAGAGCTCTCTTCTCTTAAAGTTTGAGATGCTGTCAAGACTGTACTTAACTACTTCTGTGTGAGGAGTTGGGGAGGATCAGTTTGATCTGGGAAAGGAGTGTTAAATTTTCAGTGTGATCATTTACACCTCAAAAATTGGCAACTAAAGCAAATCAAGGCTTGATTTATTGTTTTGTGGATTGTCTCTAGGCATAAGGAAGTCATGGTGAAAATGTTAATAATGAAGATTAAACTTAAAAGTGTGTTATGAGTATATATTTTTTTCAGTGAGCCAGTTGTTAAATATTTACCAACACATCCTTGGTTTGCCCTGTCACCCAGACTGGTCGCCATAGAAGAGAGAACTTATGTCGTGCCTAGGTAAGCCTTAGCCTAGTTTGGGGCTGCTTCTTTTTATCTGTTCTTTCCTGACCTTGCTAGAGATGGAAGATGTGCGTTATGCATTACTTCTGCTACTACCTTGTTACTGTTCAGTCATGTGCTATTCTGTGACCCCATTTCTTAGCAGAGATACTGGAGTGGTTCGCCATTTCCTTCTGCAGCTCATTTGACAGATAAGGAGACTGAGGCAAACAGGGTAAAGTGACTTGCCCAGGGTCACAGAACTAGAAAATGTCTGAGGCTGTATTTGACTTCAGGTCTTCCTTAGGTACTCTATCCACTTTACCACCCAGCTCTAGGATGGATCTACCCAAGGTGATGAGAACGGTGTCCTAAGGCCCTGCCCCAAGCATGTTAGGCTAACTTCTCTTTAAAAGACGTTGAAACTCTCCTTGAGATTGAATTGGTTTAGGGTACTAAAGGTTGGAATGTTGTTACACTTTCCTGTGTACAAAAAGCAGCCAGGACACAGAGACTGGAGCCCTTCCCTCAAGGTTCATACCACAGACCACAGACCAGCAGCATGACCAACATACATGTGACAGCTTGGCTCAGTGGAATCAGCTGTATCTTCAGGGAAAATCCTTCCCTGGTTCTGGCAGCCCTTTTCTTGCTCTGGTTTGTAAACCTCCTTTTGTTAACAGAGGACTTCAAGGTGGCGCTGCAGCGAATGCAGTGCTGCGGCATCTGGAGTCAGGAAGACCTGAGTTCAAATCCAGTCTTCAGACACTTACTAACTGTGTGCCCCTGGGCAAGTCCTTTAACCCTGTTTGCCTCAGTTTCCTCATTTATAAAATGAGCTGGAGAAGGAAATGACAAACCACTGCAGTAGCTCTGCCAAGAAAACCCCAAATGGGGTCATGAAGAGTTGGATGCAACTGAACAACAACAAAGATGGGCTATAGGTACCTCATTTTATTCCAGTTACAAACCCAAGATAACCCAGTTAGAGACTAGTCAGATTGTCCTGCCACAACCCCTCATGTTGCTGCCCGACATGCATAAATATTCAAGGATTTTAGAGTTAGTTGGGACCTCAGAGGTCATTCATCTAACATCCCTGTTTCACAGATATGGGAACTGAGGCCTAGGTCGAGTGACTTTTCCAAGGTCACCTAGCTTATAAGCAGCAGAGCCAGGTTTTAGGACCATAGGATGATGGGGATGGGCCCTGGAAGGGGCCTTAGGGACCATTTGGTCAAGTTCCTCAGTATATCACTGAGAGGTGCTAGCTGTCTTAGTTGGCGACTGTATTCATTCCCTCAGCCCTTTGCTACCTAATGTATTAGTTGTGTGACCCTGGACAAGTCCCTTGGCTATCTGTGCCTCAGTTTCCTAATCTGCAACTTAAGAGGGTTTTGATTTTACTGTTCTCAATCTGTAAATGGACAAGGTGTAGCCTTCCATTTTGACAACTTTCCACCATCTTCCTTTGTTGTATCACTTCCAATGCATGTTCCAATAGAACATAAGTTCCTTGAAAGCAGAGACTATTTCATTTTTGAGTTTGTATCTTTGACCTGGAATAATAGATAGAGAGCAAACCTCAAGATAGGATCTCCTGCATTCAAGTCCTGCCTCTAATATGTATTGACTGTGTGACCTTAGGTAAATCATTGAACTAAGCACAGTTCAGACTATAAGTTGTGGAAAAGGTGCCAGTTTGCACCGGCAGAGTTTTCTTATCCAGGAGTTACTTCTAGTAATGACATCACAGGTCCCATGCTGGGCACATAGCAGACACTTAATGAATTCTTGTTGATGGATTGGTTAGAATGAGAGACATCCGGAGATCTTGGTGGCTGCCATTCCCAGGTGGATCGTCAGTCAAACCCTGGAGATCCCTGGAGGTCACTATAGCTCTTGGCTTCTTCCCTTGATGGTGCTAAGCCCTGCTTATGCACAGTGCAGGGTCAGATCAGACAACTGTTGGAGACCAAATAAGTCAGGCCTCATGGTCAGTTCTATGGAGAAACCTGGGTAACCACAAAGAAGAGTTTGTGCTTGGCGCAAATCAGTAGTACAAAGCATGACGCTGGAGATGCTGCCAAGAAAAGCCTGAAAAGCTAAGGAGAGGAATTACGGGTGGAGTTGGAAGGGTGCAGGACTGCACTGAGACAGTCTTCCTTCCTCTCCTCCTCTTCCTCTTCCTCCTCTCTCAGCCTGCAGGAAGTCAACTTTCCAAGATGCTGTGATCTGACCTAGAAGGGAGAGGCTGCGTGCCTGGGGGCAGAAAGACACACAGGCCTGGTTGGAGAATGTGACTGTGTAGTGACATCTGAAATGACACCAGAGAGACAGGGGCATAGGAAAAGCAGCCCTTTTCAATGGACATTGGAAGGATGTTGGATTGGGAGTTGGATGCCCCAGGTTCCAATCCTGACTTTGCCATTTCAATGTGTGTGTATGACCTCAGAGAAGTCATTTCCCGTCTTTCTTTCTCTGTGAAATGAAGGTGATGGACTAGATAGAGGGGTCAGACTCATGACCTCTGAGGTCCCAGAATGTGGGACTGTATTTATTAAATGTGTTCCATAAGCAGAGCCCTGAGTTAACTGTGGGTGAGGTACAATCCTAGAGGGGAAAGTGAACACAAACAGATAATTAACACCTACACTAATACTTTTTAAGGACCTGAGTCCATACCAAGCATTAGGTGAGGTTAGAGTTGTGGTTGTTCAGTTGTGACTGACTCTCTGTGACCCCATTTGGGGTTTCCTTGGCAGAGATAATGGGATGGTTTGACATTTCCTTTTTTAGCTCATTTGGCAGATGAGGAGACTGAGGCAAACAGGGTGAAGTGACTTGTCCAGGGTCACACAGCTAGTGAGTGTTGGAGCCTGGATTTGAACTCAAGTCTTCCTGATTCCAAGCCCTGGGCTCTATCCACTGCAGTATCACTTAGCTGCCCAGGAGGTTGGAGGGGGAAGAACCTTAGGGGAGGACTCTCTGGAGAAGGTAGCATTTGAGTTGAACTTTATAGGAGAATACTTGAGAGGCTGTGTGGTATTGTGGATAGCTGGTCTCCAAGTCAGGATGTCCTGTGTTTGAGTCCAACCTCTGATGAATGTTAGCTGTGTGATGCTCAGCCAGCCCCTTAAACTCTCTGGGCTCCAGGCAGCTCCCTAACCCTAACTGCTACAGAGCAGGGAGCTTTGAGGGTATTTCTAGTCCAAGGAAATCCTAGAATGTCCTAGGGATATAAACTGAGGCTTCTGAGGGGGTCCCTTCTGACTGGAGGTCTGTGTGGTGGGCCACACAGACAGCAGGATTTGAAGGGCTCTGGGAAAATTTCTTTCATCCCCTGAAGGACTTCACTGACTGATTTATCATTGGACCGGAAAGCCCACCATTATTAGACAACAGATCCCCTTGACTCTTTAAAGGTGGAAATGCTTCCCCCTTCCCTCTTCACCTGCCGAGGAAAACAGTCAATTACACATGAATGAATTCATCAGATCCTCCTTTTAATGTTCTGAAATCCTCCCCATCCATCAGATTCACTCTTCTAGATGAGGAAACAAGGGGAGGTGCCTGTCTCTAGAAGACCCCTATGACAATTCCCGTTCATTGCACATCAGAGTTATGTTGCACTCTGGCCCACTGGGCCTGACGCACAATGCCCTCCAATCTGGGAATTCCTGAAGATCCAGCCTACAGCACCAAAAAGCTAGTCACTGCCTAGTAAACGCGAGCCTTCATTCTATGTTCTCCTTAAAGAAAGGAATACCTTGGATTTCTGGACTCTTGTAGGGCTGCGTTCCCACACTGCTGTTTTCAAGAAACCCAATGAAATTCATCAAACATATATTAAGCACCGGCCTTGCGTCAGGTACCATCCCAGCAATAACTGAAAAAATAAAAAAGAGAGTCCCTGACCTTAAGGTGCTTCCCTTCTATTGGGGGAGTGGGGAGATAACATGTATTTGAGGAGGTAGAGAGGTCTAACAGCAGGGATGGATTGGGGATGATTTCCTGGAAGAAGTGACACTTGAGCTTAGTCCTGAAGGAAGACAGTCTGGGAGGGAAAAGCGAAATGAGAAGGGAATTATTTCAGGAGTGGCAGATGCAGTTTGGACATAGGAGATGGAATGTCAAATGTAGGGCTGACCAGGCCTGCTCTGTGGAAGAGAGCTCTGCCTCTGGACTCAGAGGACTTCCAGGAACATCTCACCTCTAATACTTACTGCCTTGGGATCTTGGGCAAATCAGTTAATGTCTCTGGGCAATGGACATCCTCCTCTGTAAACTGAGGACTCACTGGTCTTTGAGGTCCTTTAATCTTCTGGGACTGAGATGTCTTATTCTAGCCTTCCCCCAAGAACACATACTCTACTTGTCACCAGAAAGCGAAAGAGAGATTTAAAATGAATACATCGAGCACTTCCAGAGAGCAGCAAAGTAGACTATGAGGTGTTTGACTTAATCAGCATTAATGGAATTCAGAAAAAGTCTCTCCAGAGCTTTGATTCAGAGACTGAGGGAGATTTGAGTTCAAAACCTGCCTTTGTCAGTTACTACCTGGGTGACCAGAGGCAAGTCACTTATTATTGAACTTTGGGTTTTCATCTATAAAATGAGGACAATATTAGCAATAACTCAGAGTTTTGGGGACAATAAAAGTAGATAATCCACACTTTGCAAACCCTAAATTTCCCTGTACACATCAGCTACTGCTAGAACCCTTAAATTAGAAGGTGCAGAAAATAATGATAATCTCTGTAGGGATAGGATAGACCTAGTATAGCATTTGCACAGTGGTACTGTGTGTCTCAGGAGGGAGACTGCCAGATATTTTATGCATTCTGCAGTTATTTTAAATGGAATTACTCTTTCTTTCTCTTTCTGATGGGTTTTGTTGATAATATGCAGAAGTGTTAATGATGTGTATCGATTTTTTCATATTTAGCAAGTTTGCTGAAGTTACTATTTCAATTAATTTTTAGTTGACTCTCTAGGGTTCTCCAAGTAGAACATAGTATCACCTGAAGAAAGTGATACTTTTCCTACTTCTTTCTCTTTTTGCAATTTTTTCATCATATTGCTACAGTTAGCATTGTTTCAAATAATGATGATGATCGCTGTTTTCTTTGTTTTACTTTGATCTTACTGAGAAGTAATCTAGGTATTTCCATTGTATATAATTTTTTCTCTTGATTTTGAATAGATATAACTTATCATATTAAGGACAGTTCTATTTATTTCTATATTTTATAGTTGTTTTCCTTAACAGTAATGGATATTATGTAAGTACTGCAGTAGATAGAGCAAAGGGCTTGGAGTCTGCAAGACTCATCTTCATGAATTCAAACATAGCTTCAGATATTAGCTATGTGACCATGGGTGAGTCATCTAACCCTCTTTACCTCAGTTTCCTCATCTGTCAAATGAGCTGGAGCAGGATATGGCAACCCACTCCAATATCTTTGCCAAAAAAACCCAAATAAGGTCATGAAGAGCTGGGCATAACTGATATGATTCAATTACAAAAAATCTTGTCTCAAATATTTTCTGCATCTGTAGATATAATCACATACTTTTTGTGTTCATTTTATTAATATGATCTATTATGTTGATAGTTTTCCTACTATTGAACCAAACTTTCATTCCTGGTATAAATCCAACCTGATAACAGCACAGAATATTTGTGATACAGTGCTGTGGTCTCCTTGTTAACATTGTATTTAACATTTTCACATCAATGTTCATTAAGGAGATCTATAATTTTATTTTTTTTGTTTTACCTTTTCCTGGGTTAGGTAATAAAATCATATTTATGTCATAGGTTTTGGTTGGAGCCCTTCTTTTCCTAGTTTTTCTAATTTATACAAATTAGAATTAATTTTTATTTGAAATTTGATAGAATTAACTTATAAATCTGTCTGTTTTAAGGGTTTTTTTTTCTCTGGAAGTTCATTTATGGCTTGTTCAATTTTTTTTTTTAAGATTGGGTTAAATCTTCGATTTCTTATTTATTTTGTATTTTGTAAAAATAGTCTTTTATTTCTTCTTCATTTGTTGTGAATATACCTTTTTCATTTTTGGTAATGGAATCTTGTTTTGTTTTTTGAAACCAAATTAGCTTACATTCTCAATGTTGCTAATCTCTTCTTTGATTTTTAGGATTTATGTGTTGATGTTTAATTGGTTTTTTAAAAAATTTTGTTACTTTTTCTAGTTTTCTTAGTTGTATGCCCAATTCATTGATCTGTTTATCCCCCCTCTCTTTTATTGATTAAAGTGTTCAGAGATTAAATTAAGGACTGCTTTGATTGCATCACCAACATTTTTTGTCCTCTCATTTTTATAATTCTCTTTAACCTAATTATCTATTGTTTCTACGGTTTTTTCTTTGTCTCAAAAACTCTTTAGGATCAAGTTGTTTAGTATCCAGTTAACTTTTAATCCTTTCTTCAGTGCTGCTTTATTGATAAGGGTAACCAGATGGGTAGAATGAAGAACTTGAAGTCCGGAAGATTTGGATTCGAATCCTGCTGCAGAACTTGCAAGCTTCCGTGATTCAGTTTCCTTTTCTGAAAAATGAGCATCTATCTCACAGGATTATTGTGAGATAAATGAGTTAGCATGCGTAAAAGAGCTTTGCAAACCTTAAAGTGCTATATGAATGCTAGATATTATTATAATCTTATTGGGTTGTGTTTAGTAAGAAATGTATTTGATATTTCTGCTTTTCTGCCTTTGAAGGCTTTTACCCTAATACATGGTCATTCATTTTGTAAAGGTATCATGCTTAGCTGAGAAACGTTTGTTCCTTTTTTATTTCCCTTCAGTAATCACCAACAAAGCACCGTACCTGTCTAGACCTTGGTTTCCTTATCTTTTAGTTATAGATCACAATTAACATTTCCCCTGATTTCACAGGACTATAATGTCATTATTCAATCATTTTCAGTCATGTGTGACTCTCTGTGACCCCATTTGGAGTTTTCTTGGCCAAGGTGCTAGACTGGGTTGCCATTTCCTTCTCCAGCTCATTTTAAGGATGAAGAATTGAAAAGTTCAAATGACTTTCTCAGGGTCACAAGGCTAGTAACTGTCTGAAGCCAAATTTAAACTCAAGAAGGTGAATCTTCCTGACTCCAGACCTGACTCTCTATCCACTGTGCCACATAATTGCCCACAGGACTATAGTGAGGAATAAATCAGTTAAGGAAGGGCAACATCTCTCATCAACCTGTAGAACACTAAAATACATCCTATAAAACACAGTGAGTTCCAATCAAAGAATCCTTGTTCAGAGGTAGGTTAGTTGGAACACAGCAGGGAACACGCTTTGGGGGCTCATATCTTGCATGGGAATGTCAGGCCAAAACTGAGGGGTGAAGGGGAAGGGGCCTGTTTCATGGGATGGGTGGGGCTGGGCTGGGGTAGAAATCTGAGCTATCAGGCACTGAAGATAGACATCACTTAATAATATTAATTTTTGGTCTGGGTCAGGTTTGAGCAGACTTGAGGCAAATGTGACGCCCACAGGACCTGTGTCACTGCTGTTTTCAGATACTTTCTCAAGTCTACACAATCTCTTCTCTCCGAATCAAGTTTTATGGTGATACTGCTTTGGAAGGTTGGAGGGAAGACTCTTCTTAGTCTCTTAAAATATTTGTGAAAACTATGACCAAGATTAGAGATCTGTCTCTAGCTAGAATTCAAGGACAGCCTGTGGTCAAAGTTGGGTGGGTGGTGGTGGTGATGGTGAAACTTGCAGCCAGGTTCATTGTCAATGTCAGGGTTAGGGCTAAATCAGTGTCTGGGAGGAAAGCTCAGTCTATGATAGGGCTTAAAATCATTCTGTAGCTGGGATTAGAGCTCAAGTCTATGGCGAGTGTAAGGGCTCACTCTGACTGGGATTAAGCGTTAGGCATTTTTTGTTGTCCTGTTTCCAGTGCCAAATTCATTCTCCTTGATAGAGACAAAATGAGACTTAGTTAAATGCTCTGCCTTGCTCTATTGTCAGTTTTCACTGTCCCATTCATCCCAAGTAAAGGTTCGATCTCTTTTTCCGCTCCTCCTTTTTCTCCCACTGTAACTAAAATCTTTTTTTGTTTCTCTTTGTTTCTCCCTTTGCCAGCCTCAGCTCATCATTTTTTTTTTTTTTTTACAGAATGATGACATGTTCATATTGTCATCCTTGGTCATCTGACTTACTTCTCTTCTTATGTCATTTTTCTTTTTAACATCTAAGTTGATTGGTGAGTTGCCTGTGCATCAGTGTTCGATTTTTCAGACATATCCCATTTTGTCCCTTTGTGTCTTAAGAATTTCATTTTTTAAGTGTCATCCTATCCCTCCTGGGATCAATTTCCCTGAAGCATTTTAGTCCATGACATCCTACCTATCTTTTTTTGAGCCTTCTAAAATGTACTTTCCCAAAATCTAATTTCCTGGCCTCTAACATACTCTTGAAGGGATTGGTTACATCATCTGAGAGTTTCCCTCATTCTCTACCCCCCTGTCCAGCCCCTCCAAACCCCAACCAAAAGTTCTTCCTTGTTAGTGAGATTCAGATCCAGAATGGAATTTCCTCTTGTGGGTTCTTCCTCATGTTGAGGAATGAGATTATCACTGAAGCAAGTCAATTCTGTGAGACAGCTCAGCATCATTTGACCTCAGTCCTGACCTTCACTGAGCATGATTTGAGCTCATCCTACTTGGCAGTCATCTTCTCCAGGAAGGGTAACCCATCCTGTGGCTAATTAACACCAATGGAGCAAGCCAGGAACTCCTTAACTTCAGAGGTAGCAACTCCTCCAAAGTTCATTTCTCATGACCACGGTTCAGTTGCCTATGCTCAAGAGAATGAAGCAAAGAAGAAGAGACAACCAAGGTCTCAGACTCATCCAAGGGAGAACAAATATCCTTACCGCCATTTGTAAGCAGCTGCCATGGCCACCAGAGAGGAGAGAAGCCCTTCTCCTCCCTCATGGAGAGAGAAAAAGAGGAGAGAAATGCCCATAGACTCCTCACATGGTTGGTAGATGGGAAGAGAGAGCAACAGAGGATGACTCTCTCCTTTTAAAGTCTACCCAGTGGGCCACTCTTTCTGGGTTAGTTGTCCTCACCCTCATGTATCACCAGAGGTGTCCAGAGGAACTCAATCCAACTCCAGTCATGAGTCATGGGATGTTTGTTATGAAGTCAATTAGTCATGTCTAACTCTCCATGACCCCATTTGGGGTTGTCTTGCCCAAAATACTAGAGTGGTTTGCTATTTCCTTCTCTAGTGCCTTTTATAAATGAGGAAACGGAGACAAACAAGGTGAAGTGCCTTTCCCAGGATTACACAGTTACTAAGTATATGAGGCCTAATTTGAATTCCAGTCCTCCTGACTCTAGGGCTAGTGCCCTATCCATGGTGCCACTTAACTGCCCCAAGCCAAATCCTACTCCACCTTCATCTTCACAGTCCTATGATGGTTTGAGTATTATCCATCATTTTCAGGATGAGGAAAATTGAGCTTCCTAATGACATAATTTGGTGAGGAGTAAAACTCAGGTCTAATAAATCCCAGGCAGCATGACACAATTTAGAATGTATGTCCTTTGTGTGGAGGAAATAAATACCTGCTATATGACTAATCTACACTGCACACTGAGTGCCTTTCTGATCCCCTTTGGGAAGACCCTAGACATGAGCCAAAGCTCAGCTTTAAGTGATTTTCCTTGTGGTTCTAGGGTGGAGACAAAAAGAGCCAGAGTATGTGAGAAATCGATGGACTCCTCTTCTTAGAGGCTAGGCTCTCTGAGGTCTAAACTCATCCTCCATGATCCCAGAGTTGAAGATCCCCCTTAGTGGGGAAGGGGACCCTATAGCTCCTGGGCCATTGCTGACATCTTGTCATAGCATGAGTGTCCTTGAAGGAAATTCAACTTGGCTCTGGTCACTGTTTCTCCGTCCTTCAACTAACTAGCTTTGTGATTTTGGACAAGTAACTTAACCTCTTTGGGCCTCAGTTGCCTCATCTGTAACATGGGGATAATAATGCCTTATTGCTAGAAGGCAGAGTCTGAGTCAGATTTTAAGGTCTTTTTCCCCTCTGAGCTTTATGAGTCTATGAAATGAGGTCATTGCTAGGAAAGCATTGAGACCTCTTAGAGAAACCATCCATGTGAGTAGCAGGCTAAGGAACTCAAAGGCTTGCTTAAAGACCCCCGAGGGCTTGACCTATGATGACTGGGAGTGTAGAAGCCACTGGACATTCATGTTGACCTTTGACAAGTGACCTTGACTAGAACATTTCACCAGTCTCTTATGGAGGCATTTAAAAAAGGCTTGTTGATTGGTTGAATGGAAATCTTTCAAGTATTCATTTGGGACAAGAGCTTCTCTCTAAGAGGGAAGTTCATTTTTCTTTTCTCCTCTATTTTTCATATTGTGATTTGTTTTATTTGAATGTTAACTTTTTGAAATATAATTTTTATTGCTATGTTATTTTGCCACCACATTCATAGTCCATTCTGTTACTCTCCCACCTCTTCCCAGAGAACCATCATTTTGCAATAAAGAAAAAAAATTTCAGAAAAGTAACCAAAATATTGAAAAAGTGGGATATGGATGTAGTGCTTCACATCTATGACCCCCCACCTTTGCCAAGAAGTAGGAGTGTCTTCTCATATCTCCCTTTTGGGTCCAAGCTTGATCAATACTATTTTTCTAGTTGCTTGGGTTGGAGGCTCTTATAAATACTAGGCAGGCAGTGACCCATGATAAACTTTGCAAAATGTTCTTTGTTTATTGAATTTTTGTTAGTATTTGAGGTGATTATAATCTTCTGGAATTTACACTTGCTCACCAGCAACGATAAGCCTAGACTCTAAGAAAACACTTAATTTGGGGGTTGTCTAAGAAATATGCAGAATGGCCTGCTTGGGGCTTTTTACATGCATTTAGAAGATTGTTAGGAATCGCGCCATGTAGAATTTCTCAAGACACCTTAGTATAAGGCACTGGAAGGGACAATTCTTGAACCTCCCTCTTGACCTTTGCAGAATCTGAGGTATGGACTATTGTGCTAAATGTATCCTAGTTGATTTGCTGAGATTGTCACTTAACTAGGGAGTACAGTGGTGGTGATCATGAGCCTTGGGCCTCCCCTGATGGGCTCTGGCTAGGATAAGCCCATGGAGAACTTAGAGTGCTGAAGTGAGCTAGCCTGGCTGCTGCTGCTGAACCCCATGTCCTCTTGCTTAGTGCTGGAGGACTTTGAATATTGGGATGATTTAGAAATTTAGTACCTATGACAGCAACCCGGGAAGGGAGACACATCCAAAGAGAAGATGCAAATGAGCCAGGAAGAATTAATCACCCATTAGAATTTAAAGAGAGCCAACTTTTCCTTTCATATGGTTTCTATCTGCCAAACATTTAGGGAATCTACAAGAGCTCACCCTTGGGCTTTCCATGAGGGGATGATGGACACCCATATTCTCCCCCCAACCCACTTGCCATGGCGGCTGCTCACCTATGACTTCACACCATAGTGCTGGTTAGATAAGCCTGAGTTTGTATCTCAAAAGTCCCAGCTAACTCTTCTGTCTCTTTTTTCCCCGCTGAGGACAGGTGACCAAATAGTAATCATGAAAGGTGGACTTTTCAGGAATGGCTACCTTGGGAGTTCAGAAGCTGTTGGCATCGCCAGTCAGTGCTGACTGGTGAAGATAGTTTTGTGCATCTATACTCTTCCTGGAAGAGATGTCCACTGACAGAAGGAAGGCCCAAACCATGCCTTGACTTGTCAGAAGACATGAACCTTGAGGGAGTTGTTTGGACAGTGCAGAGCCGAGGTGAAGCTGACTGTCAAGTAGTCCTACAGAATGTCTCCTGCTTTGATATTTGAAATATCAGTCTTCCAGGAGGCTATCATGAGTTATGTGTTAACATAGCAAGTTTGAAGTCTTTGTTAATGCACAATTATGAGATGTAAAGGAGGAATTAAGTAGCTGACCCATACCTGACCTATACCCTGCACAGACTACCCATCTGATCCCTTTTGGCAAGACTCCTGACGGTAGTCAAAGCTAAGCTTTAAGTGCTTTTCCTTGGATCTCAGGTAGTTAGGGGAATAACAAATCAAAGAGTATGAGAAAGTCCCTTTTTTCTTTAGAGGCCAGATTTCCACCAGTACTAAACCTAGTCTGTTTCTGAACCTAGAGATGTGGGACTCCTTGGTGGAAGAGGGTCCTATGGGCAGAGATTCGGGCCTGGAAGTGACCTTCTGTAACTTCAGCGCAGTGCTAAGTGCTGAAGATAGAAATACCTTTTAATGGGATTGATGATACATAGTGAGGACTAGATGACAGGAACAGATGGTTTGGTCTGGTAGGGCACATAGACAATGAATTAGTAGAACCCCCTGTGCACTGCCCTGGACACACGAGGGCTCCCGAGCCTTCTCTCTTTCCCTTGGCTTTGATCTGTTGGTCAACTTTTAGTGTCAATTTTTGATGTAGTTTGGGTTGCAGCTGCTCTGACTTCAACCACTGTTTCCTCTTCTTTAAACTTTCTACTACTCCGATGTTAGTTTTGACCTTTCTTCAAACCATTCAATGATCCCAATGGCATGGCCAATCCCAACTAGACTTCCTCCATCAGTAATTGTTCATTTCCTGTCTGTTAAGACATAGTCAAGGTCCTATTTGACATCAGGTGCTCGCCACCTCTGACCTTTCCCATTCTCTTTGAGAAAGTCTTCATGAGGTATGGAAGAAGGGTTCCCGGTGGCCTGAGATCACAGAGTGTAGGGATTGTTTCATTCTTTGTATGTGTATTTGCATCACCCAGCACAGTGCCTGGCTTTTAATAAATGTTTGTGGATTGATTGAACGAATATGACTTTTGGCCTCTCTCATTTCTTTATCCTAAACAAATTCCTAAATAATCCTTCCTTCCTTCCTTCCTTCCTTCCTTCCTTCCTTCCTTCCTTCCTTCCTTCCTTCCTTCCTTTCTTTCTTTCTTTCTTTCTTTCTTTCTTTCTTTCTTTCTTTCTTTCTTTCTTTCTTTTTCCTCTCTTCCTTTCTCCTCCCCTCCTTCCTTCCTTTCTCCCTGTCCTTTCTCCTCCCCTCCTTCCTTCCTTTCTCCCTGTCCTTTCTCCTTCCCTTCCTTCCTTCCTTCCTTCCTTCCTTCCTTCCTTCCTTCCTTCCTTCCTTCCTTCCTTCCTTCCTTCCTTCTTTTATTCCTTCCTTTCTCCTCTCACGGACTCTAGCCCATTGCTGATCATCATGGGAGCTTTGACTTGCTCCATTTCTGACCTGGGTTTCTTTGCATTTCCTTAGGCAGCGTCATGTGCCACCTCCCTTTAGGAGGCTCACTATATTGATGCCAGTCTTACTGTGGACACCAACTGGATTAGCCTCCTGTTTTTCAAGACTCTTGAGCTTAAGAGATCCACCAGCTCAAGCCTCCCAGAAACTGTGATTATAAGTATTTGCTACCACATTTGGTAACATTATATTCTCAAAAAAGATGTTTTTTCTAACCAATGTCTTGAACTCATAGAAAACCAAGTTGTATATTGCCTTTGTCTAACATAGTGCCTAGTACATAGTAGGTGCTTAATAAATAATTGTTGAAGTGAATGAAAAAAATAATTTGTTGGGCACTTACTATGTGTTAAACTGTGTTGGATAAAGAGAGATAATCCGTGCCCTGATAGAATAGGGTGTGGATCTATGATTTCATTGGCATGGTTTTCATGTTGTTCAGTTATTTTTCTGTTGTGTCCAACTATTTATGACCTCATTTGGGGTTTTCTTGGCAAAGATATTGGAGTGGTTCACCATTGCTTTCTCCAGCTCATTTTATAGATAAAGAAATTGAGGGAAACAGAGTTAAGTGACTTGCTCAGGGTCACACATGTTAGTAAAGTTTCTATGCCAGGGTTGTATATAGTATTTACCAATATGTACTCATACCAGGAATGAAAATAGTCCCTTATATGCATTAAAATGTAAACTTCATGAGGGCCAGACTTATCTTTCTTTGTCTAGCACAGTGCTTGGAACATAGTAGGTGCTTAAAATGCCTTTTTCCAGCATTCATTCATTTTAACCATTATTTCTTAAGCTTTTACTATGTGCCAAGTAATACGATGAAAAAATGTAAAATTCAAAATGTTAACAGATTAATATTTATAAATAAGGAAAATATTGTGTGATTCAGAGTGCCCTTTCCCATCTCCCCTTTCCTCCCCACTTATCTATCACTGGATCACCATCATTAGGAAAAAGAAAGCAAGCTGCCCAGGGAAGAAGGCTGTTTTGGCCAGATAGACACCCCCTAGTGATCAACATTTCTGAACTTGGCTAGCCTGGTATGGGATCAACATATAGCTGGTCTCTTGACCTATACGCCAAGTCTTTCCAGAATAGTGTGGTCTGCCAATGTGTCTATTAGCTCAGACTTCAAGAACCCAGGTTCCTTTTATGCCAGGAAGAGGAATGAGCACAAGACTTTTGTGAAGGAAGGAGAACTATACAAAAACCTTCATAGACACTACTTATAACAAAAATGAAAATAATAACTCCATTGAAGTACAAAAAATCACAGATATTGAAAATGCGAAGAAATATGGAAGGGCATATCTAGTGATATACCATTCCTTCCACTGGGGTGGCCCTTTCCTCCCTTCCATTCCCATTTAAATTCTTCTTTTCCTTCAAAGTATATTCCATTTTCTCCAGGAAAACTTACCTGACCATCCTGCCCCAAAATGAAGGCTTTTAAATAAAATAGGAAGAAATTTAATATAAGGATGAGTATAAAGTCTTAAATGGTTTAAAAAAACCTCAATAACATCACAAATATGAGATAGAGGAAATGTGATTAGACAGCAGGTTGTCTGAAATAGATCCAGGGTTTTGTGTTTTTTTTTTTTTTTTTAAATCAAACCACAGGTTCAACTTGGATCAAAAGTTTGATATGGAAGTCAAGAAAGAGAACTCAAACATAGGTTTCATTAAGGAAGGAACTAGCACTGGGGTGGTGAGAGTCCCACCGTACTCTGACCTGGTCATATACCATTTGCGATATCACGTTCAGTTCTGGGGACCATGTTTTAGGGAGGAGATTGATAAGCAAGTGACTAAGCAGCTAAGCTGGTGTCAATGAGGATCAGTTGATGTAACTGGAGATATTTTATCAAAAGAACACTGGAGTGGCTCATTGTCTTCTCCCAACTCTACTTTGGACTCTCTGGAATTTGCTACAATATCTAGCTGCCTTCTTACCTGAAAGATCCCTCCAAGACTGTGGTGTTCTAACTCTTCCTTTGTGGCCTTCTCACCCTGAAAGGTCCCTTCTCCTCTGCATCCCCTTTGTCTCATTGGTGAGCACCTCTTTTTTGTGGAAGTGCTCAGGTCAGTCAATCTTTACTTCTTCTCTCTCCTCTGTTCTAACTCATCAGACTTGACTACTATGCCTTCACCTGTGAAATCCCGCCTCCCACTTTTCAACTCTTTTATGTGTGTGTTCTTTTCCCCATTAGAAAATAAGCTTCTTGAGGGCAAGGATTGTCTTTCCTTTTTGTATTTGTATCACCAGTGCTTACTGTAGTATTTGGCACTCAGTACATGTCTACATCCATCCATCCATTCATTATCCATTCATTCAATTTTTAGAGATGTTCTACAGGACATTTTTCTTCAGGTGGGACAAGATGTTCCCTTAGGCTCCTTCCAACTCAGACTTAGTTACGCACTCGTGGATTGAGACTTAGTATCTGTGACCTAATATTTATTGAACATCTTTGTATGTGTAAGCAAACACCTTGTTTCTTCACTTGGATTATTAGCTCTTTGAGTGTGTGTGTGTGTGTGTGTGTGTGTGTGTGTGTGTGTGTGTGTGGAACATGTCTCAGACTTGTTTTGGCTCCTTTCAGTCTAGGATAAAACTGGGCAAAGCATGGTCATCGAATTGGTTCACTTGGGATCCAAGTCCTCCTCACATGCTACTTTCCTTTCCATTGAGATTCACAGTTGTGGCATCACTTTTGACTCTCCTCTCTCACTTGCTTCAGTTGCCAGCTCCTGCCAATTCTATCTCCACAATATCTGTACTTTTATTTCTATTTATATAACTATTATTACAGTTCAGGACCTTACTCAGACCTCTTCCTTGGACTATTGCAATAGCCTCCTAATTGGCCTTTCTCCCACTCTCTCCTTTCTCTCATCCATTATACGTACCGTGGATGGCCATATTAAAATTCTTAAGATAAAGTTTAACCATATCACTTCTTTGCTGAAAAGTTTTCAGTGGTTTCCTATTGCCTCTAGGCTAAAATGTGGTTTCTATAGTTTAGGATTTAAGGTCTCCCACAATCTGGCTACAACCTACTTTCCCAATGTTATTCTGCATTATTACCTTTCGTGCATTGTATAGGCAGCAACTGGAGCAACCCCTTTTGCATGTAGGGGTCCCCTGAACAACAATCCCAGTTTAAGACACTCTTTGGGTTCACAGCCACTCACACCATCATTTATGATCCCTTACCAATGTGCTATTTTTTCTCCTTTGTTAATCAGAAGAAATAATTAGTTTAAAGCAAAAGCATTTTATAAAATAGCATAACAAGAAAAGTTGTAGTAGAATATTCCTCTCTTAAACACATAGCAAATGCACAGATCTTAATATGGAGAGTAAGTAGGCAAAGAGATCATACATTAGAGGCACAACTATGGGGAATGTAGAGGTTAGGTTGCAAGCATTGAAGGATAAACTCAAAACTCCAGTGATTCTGGACCACTGGTGTTCTCTGGTGATATACTTTTCTCTCTGTTGGGTGTGTTGTTACTAGCTGTCATGACTAGTTCAGTCCTTGCTGGTCCCCATTAATCTACTATGTTATAGTGACTAAAAATTCTCCCTAACAAGGCAAGCTGATGGCTTTTTAGTCATAGATGCTACCTCCAGATAACAAAAACCAGACATGATATCTCCAGCATAATATTATCCTTTTTTTACCACAGTGTTTGGGTACAGATCAAAGCCTTGTGTTATAGATAACCATCTGACTTAGCTACTCCTGACTATATCCTGATGGTAATGGTGACAACGGTGATGATGTGCTACTGTGTAGCATGCAAAGACATTTGAACCAGAATAAAAGGTAAGATCATTGTTCTTCACCCACGTAACTGGCCTTCTTGACTTTATCATGCATATTTCAGCAGCAAAGTCTGACTGCATTGGCTCCATGTTTTTTGGCCAGCAAAAACTCTCAGTCTCTCTTTATATGTTCTAGCCAGATTCAAGTGGTGATTATTTTCTGAGCTCTATATTCTCTGTCATGGCCATGGAGTCATATAAGCTGTCTCTCATTCCTGAGATTCCCTCTTTTTGCATCTCTGAGGCTCAGCTCAGGTTCCACCTTCTCAATAAAGCTTTCATCGAGTCTTCTTTCCAGTTGTTAGCACTCTCTCCCTCCTTTAATTGCTTTTCTTTACTAATTTGCAAGCATGTGGTTTTCATACCTGGCAAGTATAAGCTCTTTGAGGGCAAGAACTGTTTCATTTTTGTTTCTGTATCTTCAGCACCTCATACGGTGTCCTAGACACAATGATTGTTGAATACGTAATTGTTGAATCGAATAGGATTTCTTTGATCATTTGCGTTGTTCTCACAAGAGGGATGGGTGTGTATTTCAGGCTAGGCTGGGAGGGAGAATATGGTCATGGCTACAGGTTGGAATGGGGTTGGGGCTTTCTGGAGAAAAAAAGGAACTTTGAATTCACCTTCCTTGTTCTGGCTTTCGCAACTTGTTTATGAAGAGGAAAATGACCCATTTGGCTAGAAACCAAAGGGATGGTTGGTGAGCAATTTAAAAAGGAAGTGGTGATCACAAAGGACCAGTATGGCTTCATCAAGAACAAGTCATGTCAGGTTAATCTCATTTCCTTTTTCTGACAGAGTTACTCAACTGGTAGTTATGGGGAATTTTATAGATATTGCTTACTTAGATTTTTTTTTTGCACTCTAATAATTGCTAGTTTTTTGTCATTCTGAACTTGACAAAGATGAACGTTTCCCTGTGTGAAGTATCAAAAAAGAGGATAGCGTATGAAAGCACAAATCTCTATTATATACAGTTTTCTAAAAAGAGATAATAAACTTATTATGCTAGTTTCAAAGCTGTCCTATTTGTTTATGACTCATTTCTATTATCTTCTTCCTATTAAAAAAGCTTCAATGACATGCTTTTGTTCTTTTTTTCCGTCTTGATATTACTATCACCCTTCTTTCTAAATCTCCTCCCAATAAAAAAAAAAAAATCTCCCTTGTAACAAATGATCATGGCCAAGCCAAACAAATCCACACATTGACCATGTCTGAATAAATATGTCATTTTGCATCCCTAATCTATCATCTCTTAGCAGGAGTTGGGTAGTAAGCTTGTCACCAGTCCTCTGCAGATGTGATTGGTCATTGCATGGCTTTGAGTTTTAAAATTTTTTGAAGTTATTTTCATTACAATATTGTGGACATTGTATAAATTTTTCTCTTGATTTTGTTTACTTTGCTCTGCAGCAGTTCATAGAAGCTTTTTCTGGTTTCTTGGAGTCTATCACTTTCATTATTTTTTCATGGATGGAAGGAAAGAAGAAAAGCAGAAAGGAAAAAAATAAGCATTTATTACTTCCTATGTACTAGGCACAGTGCTAAGCAACATGGCGTAATAATACTCCGTTGCATTCAGATACCATAGTTTATTCAGTTATCCCTCCCTTAGATTTTTAGCAAAGATAAAGCATCTCATATTCTTTTAGATAAGATGGAGAGTTCAAGGAAAAACAAGTACATTTGGTATTAATTGAGTAGCCAGACAGAGAGTAGTAATGAATTGCCTTGATGTCAACTTGGAAGAACCTTTTCAGCAGAAGGCCCCAGGGATCTGAGCGTGGGCACAGAGGTTGCTTTTCAATATTTTTATTAATGACTTGGATAAAGGTATAGATGTTGTGCCCATCATGTTCACAAATGATCCAAAGCTGAACAATGATGGTCAGCATTCAAAAAGCTTTTGACAGGCTTGAACATTGGACTGAATCACCTAGACAAAAATTTACATGCAAAAGATAAAGGGGTGGGGGATTTAATGCATAGAAAGCACAATATGGGCAAAACAGCCAACAATATGACAGACAAGAAAACCATTTAATCTCTCATAAATGAAAGAGAAACAGTCTGGAGTAAAATCAGTTTAAAGAAAGGTTGGCAAAACACCCAACTCAATAAAGTCATTCTGATGCATTTAGGGATGAAAATGGAAGGACAACAACAAACAGAAAAAAATGGAAAAGATCTGCAAACATTTTTAAAAATTGCTTTCACTATCCAAGACAGTAGAGCCATCACAATTAGACTCTAACTTCATAGTCCAAAATATGCTTATTCAGGAGGTGATATCAGAAATGATAAAGAGAATAAAGATAGGAAAAGCAGGAGAGGTTGATCAAATGTACACAGAGGACGTCTATGCTGGAGGCAGCACAATTGTGAGATTGTTGTGGGAATCAATGCACAAGATATTTGGAGGGAAGATTTCAAAAGATATGGAAAAATCCTGGACCTTATTTATACTGAAAAGGGATCCAATGGAATAATATATGTAAACTAGTTTACAAACCCTAAAGTGTTTTATAAATGCTAGCTGTTATTATTAAAATAGCACCTGAATGAACATAAGTAGCTACAGCCCTTTTGGTTTTCTTTCCTTCTCTACAAAACTTTATGAGATTCACCTGCATGTGTTACATGAGAGCAATCAGTGAAGAATACCTGTTTGAAAACAAGTATGCTTTAGTAGATATTCTACAATGGAACGCATCTTCATTATCACAGTTAATTGAAAGATGTAGAGAATATAAGATTCTATTACTCTCATTGTTTGTTTCTTATGAAAAAGCATTTGATTTGAGAGAGAAAAACAAAACCTTAAGTTTCTCTTCCAATAAGATGTCTTCCATGCACCCACCAAAATAATTCAAGATTCCTTGAAAGACAATATCAAAGATGACCTTGTTCAACAATCTTCTGTCCGTAAATGTCAATGCTCAAAGTCAACGTTAATGTAAATGTTCAACAACCCTCTGATCATAAATGTGGGATATGAAACAAGATGATCAACTCTAGCCGAAGGGATTTGCCATTATGATGGAGTTGAGCTAGGAATTCTCAGTAGGAAGATTAGGTCCTGTAGATATTCCTGTTTGTGGATGCCATTTTGCTGGTGGGTGCTTCAAGCCCTGGAACGTTCACAGAGATTCTTAAGTACCTGAAAGAATTTGGCCCAACCATTCACACAGGAAAATGTGAATGGATGAGGAATGTCTACTGTCCAGATTATGCTTACGTAGTTGAATGGACAACCTATAGCACTTGTCTACCAGTATGTATAGTACAGATAGTACAAATGGTCACCGGGCTGGGCCCAGGATTAAACCAGAAAAAGTAACTAGGTTGGATTGCCTTCAAGAAATTCTAACACTTCTTTTGTGACTTAAACTTACTAAGGTCCATCTTTTTAATATCAATATCAGCTAATTGATAATAAATTAATAATAATAGTTGGTATTTATATGGTGCTTATTGTGCCAGGCATTGTGCTAAGCACCTTACAGTTATTATCTCATTTCAGCCACCCAACAACCCTGCAGGGTAGGTGCTATTATCATCCCCATTTTACAGATGAAGAAACTGAGGATGTCAATCAATGAGCATTTATTAAGTGTCTATTACCACAACTACTACTTCTAGTAACGGCTAGCCTTTCTATATAATACTTCAAAGTTTGCAAAGTTCTTTACAGAGTTTATTTCATTTTATCTCTCACAACAACCTAGGAAAATAGGTATTATCTCCATTTTTACAGATGAGTAAATTAAGGCAGAGAGAGGTTTAGAGACTTGCCCAAAGTCACAGCTAGGAAGTGTCAAAGGGAGAATTTGAACTTAAGTCATCCTGACGCCATGTCCTGGATACTCTCCCTAGGCACTGGGCCACCTTGCTGCCCACTGCTTGCTAGGCATTGGAGACATAAACATAAATAATGAAACAATTCTAACTTAAAATAAGCTTCCATTCTAGTGGGGGAGATAGCAAGTACATAGAAAAGTGTTTTGCCAGTTTTGTTCTATGGCTATAAGATCTGGAGCCCAAGAGTCTTCCTGACTCCAGAATTGGTGGTCTATCCACTGAGCCACCCAGGTACCCCAGTACAAAGGCATGAAGTGGGAGCTAGTGTCCTGTGTGAGAAATACCCAGGAGGCCAATGTGGCTCAAGGGTGGGTTATGTAGAGAGGAGTTGTGTTGGGTTTGTCCTTCATTCTCGAAGAGGACCATGACATCAAGATGAGGACAAGACTTGCACTTGACTTTGATTTGAGTGAGGGAGGGCTGTGCGAGATCACCAACCTCACTTTCTTCTCCTGAGCCATCTGAGTCCAGTGGCCTGATATTCAGCAGGAGAGGCCTGGAGAGTGAGGAAGAGGCTAGGTTAGGAGGAACTTTCAATGCCATACAGAGGATTTTATGTTTGATCCTGAAGGTAATAGATAGCTCCTTCAGGGCTGTAGCTCCTGGAGCAGGGGTGACATGGTCAAATTTGCACTTCAGAAAAATCACCTTGGTTTCTGAGTGGAGATTGGATTGGAGGGAATGGCCAGTGGGCCAGTCTGACTAGAACTGAGGATGGGTGGTGGTGAAGTATTGTGAAGTGATGCTTCTTCGCCCTCCCATGTTGCTTTGAGGATATCCTCTTGTTTTTCTCAGACATCTCTGTCTTCTCTCTTCTGTTGGACCTGGGATCCTTGAGAGCAAAGATGATTCTGCTTCTTGCCATCACACGTCTGTGTCTAACAACCCTCTTTGTCATCAAGAAGTCCTTCCTAAAGGCTAGCCCCTATCCACTTCTAGTTTTGATCTTGGTGGGGCCTGGGTAGGTAGAGTAATGGCCATCTAGGCCATGCCTGTCATTTTACTTGTGAGGAAACTTGAATCCCAAGGTTGTACAGAAGTAGTCATCAGAGGCAGAATTTGAACCAACCTCCTCTGACTCCCAGATCCTTTGAGTTTTTCCCACTATGGGACTTAGGGGACTCACATTCCGGTCCCTTTCTTTCATGAATTTGTTGTCTGGTGTTAAGTGATTTCACTTCTGCAAATCCTGAGATCCTCATTTTTAAGGTGGGGGGAAGGGCTGGAGATTGGTGATGCGGACTGTGCGAACAGCCTCTGTGTTTGCTGAGCGAGGGTTCTCTGCATCCTTTCGTGTTGCTCTGCCCAGTATCTCTAAGGCCTTCTCCATCTCTAAATCCTGTGATTCTAGGATTAGGTGAATCTAGGACTTTAACAAGCATGGAGACCAGTTGACCTCTCTATCCTGACTCCTCTGTTCTCTCTCTTTGGGGCAGGATCTTAATCCTGGATTTATTCTGTTCTCTGAAGTCACAGAGTGGAATCATCTGAATCATCTTCTTTCATAGTGGTTAAACAGAGGCACCCAGTTGTTTTACCCCCAGGGTTAGACAGTGAGTCAGAAGGAGCACCAGATGCAACCCTGTGTATCCTCCTGACCGGCCACATGAATGAGTACCTCCAGCTGTGCCCTGGCCTGACTCATCATCCTTGGGAACTGCCTCTGGCCACACATATATGCTGACTATAATATAATAACTACTAACATTTCTAGAGCACCTACTATGTTCCAGGCACCTTGCTAAGCTCTGTAGATACAAAAAAAACCAAAACAAAACAGAGAGAGTCCCTACCATAGATTGCAATCTGATGAAGGAAGACCCAAGGAAAGAAGCTGAAAAGGGAGGGAAAGGTGCCTCATGTGGGAGCGTGGGTGGAGAAGTCAGTCAGAGAAATCCTAAGGTAGTGCAGTCAGGTGAGAAATGAGATGTCTGAGATGAGCTCTCTCCTTCAATGGAGGTTTGGTATTCACATCTCCACCCTCCTTTCAGAGGCACAGAGTGGTGGGTGACGTGGTGGAATCCCAAGGCTGATGACGTCTTACAGGATGATGAGGTTCTCAGTGTCTTTCTCCCTAATGTGGGTGTGTTTTGTTTGCCTCCATTTCTTCAACTATAAAATGGGTATAATAGCACCTACCTCCCAGGGTTGTTATGAAGATCATATGAGATAATATTTGTAAAGTGCTTTGCAAACTTTAAAATAATAAATCGATCCTAGCTATCATATTGGTGGCATCATCAGCTTTCATGAATTTTAAAAATTTATCATCAGCTCGATGGTACAGTGGTTAGAGTGCTGGAGCTGGAGTCACAAAATGTGGAGTTCAAATCTGGCCTCAGATATTTGCTAGCTGGGCAAGTCACTTAACCTCGGTCAGCCTCAGTTGCCGCATCTGTAATAGCACCTACCTCTCAGGGTTGCTGTGAAGATCCAGCAAGGCAATAGTTGTAAAATGCTTTGCAAACCTTGAAGTGTCTTCTAAATGTTAGCTATTGTTGTTTCTATTATCATATGCGATGACTCAGATAAACAATTAGAATTTCTCTCTTATACTCAAGGCTGCTTCATCTTGTGATGCCTAGTGGATGTCTTCAATTGGATGTCTCACAGGCATCTCAAACCATATTTCCAAGATAGAATTCGTTATATTTTCCCCCAGGCCCTCCCTCCACCTGACTTTCCTGTTTCTGTTTAAGACATGACGATCTTTCTAATTAGGGTGGCTAAGTGTCGAGGTAGATAGAGTGCTGGATCTGGAGTCAGGAAGACCTGAGTTCAGGCACTTCTTAGCTGTGTGACCCTAGGCAAGTCACTTAATCCTGTTTGTCTTAGTTCCTCATCTGTAAATGAGCTGGAGAAGGAAATGACAAACCAAGAAAACCCCAAATGGAGTCATAAAGAGTCAGACCTGACTCAACAACAAAATATTTCTAGTTACCTGGATCTGTCACTTCGGAATCATTTCTGCCTCCTCATTCTGTCTCACCCCATGAATCGGCTTAGTGGCAAAGTCTGGTTGATTCTCCCTTCACAACATCTTTTCCAAGTGCCCCCTGTCCCCACTCACAGAGCCCTGTTTTAATCGGAGGCCCTCACCACCCGCCTCCCTTGGACTATTGTAAAAGCCTCCTCATTGGTCTCCCTGAATCAAGTCTCTCCTGACTTTACTCCATCCTCCAGCAATGACCCAGCATGGATTAGGTCAGAGCTCTCAGAAAGCTCCAGTGGTTTTCTATGGCTCCTGAAACAAAACATGAACTTCCAATTTAATGTTGAAAGTCCTTCTCAATTACACTGTGGTCCATCTTCCCTGACTGATTTCTAGTGACTCCCTCATCATACTTCCCATGCTCCTGCCACACTGGGCTGCTTGCTGACCCCTGTCATCTCCTGCCTTTGTAAGGGCTCCTGGAAGGCAAAGTGCATGGCACACAACAGATGCTTAATAAATACTTGTTGATAGACTGACATATCACATGCAGATGGCCTCTGACTCTGCTTACATGTACCTTTAGTCCTGACCACAAACTCCAGATGGGCACAATGCCCAGTAGTCTTCTAGGTGAACCACAACTTCTCTCTGTGCCCTCTGGGGGCTAAATAAATGGATGGGGGTAATTACTATGATAGTGGGTGAGAGCAGAGCTGAGAAACACAATCTGTTTACTCTAATTTTGCTCAAGATGTTGACCTTTCCTCTCTAGAATCTCAATGTTTTCTGGTCACTGTATTACAGGCATTACTATAGAGTGAATAAATAGCCTTTCTTCCTGCCTCCCTCCCTCCCTTCGTTCCTTCCTTCCCTCCTTCCTTCTTTCTTTGCCTCCTTTCTCCTCTCTTTCTCCTCCTCTCCTCTTCCTTTCCTCTCTCCTTCCTTTTCTCTTATCTTCTTTTCTCTTTCTTACCTTTTCTTCTCTTTCACTCCTCCCTTTCTGCCTTTCTCTCACCCTCCTTTCTCTCACCCTCTTTCCTTCTTCTATCCCACTCCCTCCTCTTTTCCAAAGAGCTGCAAGGCCGCATCTAAGCCTCTGTGTTTTCCGGTTTGGACGCTAAGCCCAGCTGGTTGCCGGGGCAGCGATGACTCTATCATGTTTACTTGTGCATGACAGAGTGGGCAGCCACCAGTGGGGTGTGCTGCTCTCTGGGGCTGGGGGAGGGAAGGTTGAACCAGGATACACAGGCAGCTAGACGTGGTCGGGGTCAGGATGACCCACAGGGAGATAAGGAGATCTGAGGACACAACAAGGCTTTGTCAGACTGAGGCCTGGAAAACAGTGTCTTCAGCAACTTGCTCCCATGACCAGGATGATGAGGATACAACCAGCCCTGGCTATAAGGAATGTGGTAAGTTCATCTGTATTTGGTTAATGTGTAAACTCCACCCCTGACCACCCCCCCTGCTCCCCCTCCCCCTCCAGTGCCTAGCATGGGGTTAAGCTGAATTGCTAAGGGATGAACTTAGAGATGGAGCAGATGTTGGAGACCTGCTGGAATGTAGGTTGACTTAGGCAGAGCCATAATGAGGGTGGGGCAGTTAGACTTTGACCCAGGGTGCTGAAATTTAAACTGTAGTTATGGGATTTCTAATCTTTTAGCTGTGGAGAAACAGTGGAGTTTATCACGAAGTGCCTTCCTCTCTTTCCCCTTAGATTGGCAGCTTAACTGCTCACAGGTTTGGATGTCTCCGTTCCTTCCATTCCTTCCAGTGCTTTCCGATAAAATGGGTCATCAGGTCTTCTCTTCTGGCTTGCCTCTATGCCCGCAGTCTCCTCTCACTGTCATCTAATATCCAGGCCTTGCTATCTCTCCTAATGCCGTACCTGAAGGACTCTGGGCCTTTCTGTCTACCCTGCAGCTGAAGTTTCTTCCATTCATTGTTGGTTGTCTCCCCTAATTACAGTATTCTCCCTACATTTACTGAGCATGTGTTATGTCTGGCGCTGAGGAAAATCCAAAGATGATTAACACTTACTCAGCAAGCAGTTTCTTCTTTCTGGGTCTCAGTTCCCCTACCTATAAAATTATGACCTCTAAGCTTTGGCTTTTTCTGATTTTTTTTTCTTTATAGCTTTGACTTTTTTCTTTGTTTCTAGCTTTGATGTTTTAGGGGAGATTTTTTGATAATAAATACTTAACTGGATTGAATTGAAATATTGGAGACAGTATATCCTGCCTCATTTTGGTTATAAAGCAGGACCAACTTGAGACTGTGGAGAATAATAGTAAGTCTACATAAACAAAAATACTTAATACATCTGTGACCCCCATGTATGCACAGCTTTTCCCTGAGATATCTTTTTTAATTGCTATTTTCCAATGATTTCATATGACTATGGGATATGGAAAAATATTATCCATAAGGAAGTGAAGTTAATTATAAGCCATATGTGAGGGTGTTTCTTCCAATGGTGCAGATTGCAACCCATTCTCCAATAGACATGGGATCTCTCAGTGTGGAAGTGCTCTTCAACAATGGAGATCGTTGCTGTCCTGGGCAATTCTTGTCTATTCTGGTAAATAAGTTTGCCATGAGGAGTCTACCTGATGTATTAGAGACCTTTTTTGAGTTCTCTTGCACTCTTGGGGATGCCAATAGAACATGGTAGTTGGCTTGTCGTGTCACTCATTCTCCCTGTATCATGGATTCTCCTTTTGATCAGTCATTTACGGTACTTTCTTCCCTATATCTCTTTGTCTGTAATGTCTTACAGCCTACCCCTACACATTATCTACCTCTCTTCAGATGGTTGGTCCACTCTCAACTTTCGCTCTTTGCACACATTCTATATCTCAGAGCCACCTAAGATCATTTCGAGAATAGAAATATTAAAAAAGATACCACAGAGAGACTCTTTGAATGATTTTTAATAACCAACAAAAAATAAATAGTGAGGATCTTATATTTCCTATGCCTTTTAGTCAGTTAAGTAGCCAGTATCATATTGGATAGAGTGCTAGACCTTGAGTCAATGAGGTCTGAGTTCATATCTTACTTCTTACATTCATTAGCTGTGTGACCCTGGACAATTCACTTAACTGCTGTTTCCCTCATCTGTAAAACGAGCTAGAGAAGGAAATTGCAAACCACTCTAGTATCTTTTGCCAAGAAAACCCCAAATGGGGTCATAAAGAGTCAGACACAATTGGAAATGACTGGATAACAATAGCACCTACCTCCCAGATTTATTAAAAGAATAAAATGAGATTATATTTATGATATATATATGTAAGGTGCTTTATAAACCCATAAATAACTATTATTATTTGTTATATAACTATCCAAAATAGTAATAGCATTTGTTAGTGATTTAAGATTTGCAAAGAGCCATAACATGTTATCTCATTTAATTCTTACAACAACCTTTGCATATAGGCATGGGAAGGAAATAAACATGTATACCATGCCTACTATGTGCCAGGCACTAGGCTAAACACTTTACAAATATTGTTTCATTTAACCACCTTTCAAGATAGGTACTGTTATTATCCTTATTTCACAGTTGAGGGAACTGAGGTAAACAGAGGTTTAAGTGATTTGCCCCCAGTCACAGAGCTAGTATCTGACGTCAGATTTGAACTCAGGTATTCCTGACTCCAGGTCCAATGCTCCATCTACTGTGCCACCTAGCTGCCTCTGTAAATGCTATTATTATGCCCATTTTATAGATGATGAAACAGAGGCTAAGTGGCTTGTTCATAGTAACACAAGTAGTAAGCATATGAGGCAGGATGCAAACTCGGGTCTTTCTGAGTCCAAATCTGTCACTTTATCCACTAGCTGACCCTAGATAATTAAGAGACATCATGGTACAGGGGAAAGGGTATTACTCATTGTCCAAGAGAATCTGAATTAAAATTTTGACTCTTCTACTTATCACCTTTGTGATCTTAGAAAAGTCGCTTAACCCCTGGGCTCATCTTTGAAATAATGGAGCTCCCTACTGGTTCTTAAGCCATGATCTTATGTGATCTGAGCAGAGAAAGTTATTTAGGAAAGCCTTTCTGTTCTTTCCTTAAACCTTTATCAAGGGCTGAATCCCAATAAGTGTGTAGGTCATTTCATGAAGATTTTATAGAAATCAGAAAATATTGATCAATAGTTACTAAAAGCCCCACAATCATTTTCTTTTTCTGTTGTAAAGCTGACTGGATTCCCACCCCCACCCCCCACTTGTTTAGTATTTTTTCCTCTTTAAGTTATCCTAAGAACCAGTCCCTTTAACACTCTCCAAACTGTTGGATTCAGCACGGATTTCCTTTGTGTAAATTTGGTCTGGTTCATCTACTTTCCTGTTTTTGTCTTGTTTCATGCCTCACTGGGGACTGAGATATTAGATTCCAAATGTGTTGGTTCCACTGTCATTGATGAAGAAAATAATTTCTTACAGAAATGACGACAATTCTGGTTCCATTTTTAATCTATTTGTTCTCCTTCCAATTTCAACTTTAATGCTCTTGGGATGATTTGGATTAATTTGATCTCTTGCCAAGCTTCCTGTGAACTCAATATTTCCTCCACTGCTTTTCATTGGATAATGTTTAGAATCTTCCCTCAAGGTTTTGCTTGGGAGTTTAAATATTAAGGCAATATCGCCTTGGCTCACTACGTAGCAAGAATATTAGGTGTTTGTTGCGTAAGGTGGTTTATGAGCCGCTTTGACCTTCTGGCTGTGGTGATTGTTTTACATAGGTCAAACTTTCATAGGACATCGATGAGCTTGATGGCTTTTCTTTGTCTTGTTTCCATTTTCCAAGGCCGAGAATTCACTCCGATAGGTCAGGTTGGAGCAGTTATGATTACAGATCATATTGCCTTTTCATCTTTATCCTTTCTTCTGGCTTGGCATTGGTTTTAACACTTCTAACAATTTGTTGATCCAACTGGGCATAGACAGTTGATTTGAATATGCCACCATCCTCCATTAGTAATGAATAATTTTACACTAATTAAACCCTGGGTCTTTTGCAGCATTGAAAAGCTCTCTAAATTGCATTCTTTTTTTTTTTTTTAGTGGAGAATACAAGTTTTGAATGATAGTTTCTCTTTTTCTTTTTGATACAATATTTTGTTTTTTCCACAATTACATGTTAAAACAATTTTTAACATTTTAAAAAAGTTTTGAGTTCCAAATTTTATACCTCTTTCCCTCCTGCTCTCCTTGGGACAATAAGCAATATAGGTTATACACGTGCAATCATGTAAAATATTTCCATATTAGTCATTTTGTATAAGAAAACTTGAATAAAAAGAAAGAGGAAAATGTGTCAGTCTGTATTCAGACAGTTTCAGTTCTTTTTCTGGAGGTGGATAGCTTGCTTCATCATGATTCCTTTGGGATTGTCTTGGATCATTGTATCGCTGAGAATAGTTAAATTATTCATAGTTTTTCATCTTACAATATTGCTGTTATTGTGTATCATGGTCTCCTGTATCTGTTCATTTCACTTTGTATCAGTTCATGTAAGTCTTTCTAGGTTTTTCTGAAATCACCCTGCTTATCATTTCTTATCGTACAATAATATTCCATCACAGCTTGTTTAGCCATTCACAAATTGAAGGACATCCCCTCAATTTCCAATTCTCAAAAAGAGCTACTATAAATATTTTTGTACAAATAGATCCTTAAGGGTGGTTTCTCAACACACTGATTGATGGATGAACGACTGCTCAGACGCATGCTGGGTGTTGGGAGGGAATCTAGGATTTAAATCCTTTCTGCTAAAGAGATGATAACAAACAAACAAAAAGCAAACCCAGCTTAAAACCATCAAATACATGTTGCAGCAGACAAGGTATAAAAATAGCCTACATTTGGGTGATTGAGAGTTGCCTACACTGTCATTTATTTTTTGCAAGGGATAGTTATCCAGGGTTGTAAATCCCAGAGTGAAGAAAGGAAGAGAATATCTGAGGAAGGATTCAGTCTTTCTCCTGGATTAATGGTGTGATGGAAAGAGCAGTTGGATTTGCAGTCAAAGCATCTTGGTCTGGTTATGGGAAGGAGTGGTTCTAAAGTCAGAGTTCGCTGCTCAGTTGTTTTTCAGTCATATGTGACTCTTCGTGATTCCATTTGTGGTTTTCTTCACAGAGAAACTGGAATAGTTTGCCATTTCCTACTCCAGCTCATTTTACAGATGAGGAAAGTGAGGCAGATAGGGTTAAGCGACTTGCCCAGACTCACACAGCAAGTAAGAATTTGTGGTTGGATTTGAACTCAGGTTCTGGGGCTGCCACTGTGCTTTGCTACTGAGCTGCCTGAAAGTCAGAGAGCCTGGGTTCAAATACTGCCTCTAACATTTATGTCTTGTGTGACCCTGTGCAAGTTACTTGGCCTTTTTAGCTCTTTTTTTTTCCTCTATAAAATAAAGGGCTTGGCCCCCATGAGCTTTAAATTCTCTTCCAGTTTAAAATCTGTAAACCCATGATGGGGGAGGCGAGAGAATGGTACAGTGCTTTTTCTCCTCTGCCCCTTGGATGATTGATTGGAAATTTATCCTAGGATCAGGCTACATGTGCTACATGGTAGGAGGGTTCAACAGTCATGTTGTATCCAAAAGATGTACAAACAGGAAAGGAGGAGGCTTGGTTGGCTAGAGGGAATGAGGGATGACTGATGACCAGATTCTGTACGCTGACGGTACCTAGCTAATGTCAAGAAACCCAGAGGAAGGCCCCCTGTGGGGGATTTTTGGGACACATGGACAAGTATATTCCAACATGGGAAGGTATGGATGGTGATGTGCACCATTGTATGAGATTGCAGGAGGTGGCAAGCAACAAAGTTGAAGGGTGTGAGTTTAAGTCTAATTTTTCTCCTCTTACTGATGGGGAAACTGAGGCCCGGAGAGGAAGATGACTCGCTGTAGCTCACCTGACTACTTGGGAGAATTTCAAAGCTAAAGGCACTTAGCGGGGCCGGGTTTGGGGCTAAAGGGGTGTGTGTGCCAGGGCGCCAGAAGGGGCTTCTCAGAGCAGTGCGCAGATCGGTCTTGGGTTTCCCTAGAACGCGGGGTCGGGCTGGGTCCCCCA